>NC_084612.1:2696149-2776149 GCF_033978795.1 Nerophis ophidion
TAGATTTCGGGAACATGGTTTTTCGCGATCACAATATACATGACCACGGGAGGCAGTGTGAAGGTAAAAAGCTATCTAATGCTTGAACCAAAAATAAACAAAAGAAAAGTGCTGCTAAGAAAAGGCTAAGGGATGGCTATGCAAAATGAAACTAAAACTGAACTGGCCGCAAAGTAAACAAAAACAGAATGCTGGACGACAGCAAAGACTTACAGCGTGTGAAGCAGACGGCGTCCACAAAGTACATCCGAACATGACATCACAATCAACAATGTTCACACAAAGATGAATAGCGTCCGCACAACTTAAATAGCCTTGATTGCTAAAACAACGGTGAATTGCGCTCAAAAGAATACATGAAACTGCTACAGGAATATTCCAACAAAAGAGGAAAAGCCACTAAAAGAGGAGTACAAGGCAAGAACTAAAACACTAGACATAGGAAAACACCAAAAAACTCAAAATAAGTCACGGCTCATAGGACTCCAGAGGCAGTGGACAGGTACCGACAGGCCAAGCGGTGTGCAGCTTCAGCGGTTGCAGAGGCAAAAACTCGGACATGGGAAGAGTTTGGGGAAGCCATGGAAAATGACTTCCGGATGGCTTCGAAGCGATTCTGGACCACCATCCGCCGCCTCAGGAAGGGGAAGCAGTGCACTGTCAACACCGTGTATGGTGCGGATGGTGTTCTGCTGACCTCAACTGCGGATGTTGTGGATAGGTGGAAGGAATACTTCGAAGACCTCCTCAATCCCACCAACACGTCTTCCTATGAAGAAGCAGTGTCTGGGGAGTCCTGGTGGACTCTCCTATTTCTGGGGCTGAGGTTGCTGAGGTAGTTAAAAAGCTCCTCGGTGGCAAGGCCCCGGGGGTGGACAAGATCCGCCCGGAGTTCCTTAAGGCTCTGGATGCTGTGGGGCTGTCTTGGTTAACAAGACTCTGCAGCATCGCGTGGACATCGGGGGCGGTGCCTCTGGATTGGCAGACCGGGGTGGTGGTCCCTCTCTTTAAGAAGGGGGACCGGAGGGTGTGTTCCAACTATCGTGGGATCACACTCCTCAGCCTTCCCGGTAAGGTTTATTCAGGTGTACTGGAGAGGAGGCTACGCCGGATAGTCGAACCTCGGATTCAGGAGGAACAGTGTGCTTTTCGTCCTGGTCGTGGAACTGTGGATCAGTTCTATACTCTCGGAAGGGTTCTTGAGGGAGAAGATGGATGGATAAGTCACGGCGTGATGTGACAGGTGGTGACAGTACACCTAGTTTAAGGTAAGAGCTATAGTGATGAATGCTTGGTTATGGCATACTTGCCAAACCTCCCCTATTTCCCGGGAGAGTCCCGAATTTCAGTGCCCCTCCCGAAAATCTCCCGGGGCAACCATTCTCCCAAAACGATATTGTGACACAATCCTTCACTGGGCGCGGTTTCCGGCCGGACAATAAAAACGGTTAAACCTCGAAGTTAAGCACGGCAATCAGAACAGAAGAAGAAGAAGAAGACGAAGCAGAAGAAGAGACGTGGCGACGACGAGTAAGAAGAAGAAATACGCTTGCAAGTTCCAAAATTATTGGAAAAACGAATTTCAGTTCATCCAGGACAGCTCGAAGGGGAAGTGGTATGCTGCCTGGAAATTTTGTAGATCAGGCTTCTCCATTGAAGACGGTGGTCGAACGAATATACTCATTGATGAACAGTCAGATAAGCACAAGGCTGTGGCAACGCAGCACCGGTCACAGCCCCAATATTATGGGCCACCCACCTTGCTAAATGTAGACCCAAGGGTGTAACTTATGCAGAGACAAAGAAGGCTATGCTGATTGATTGAAACATTTATTAGTAGATTGCAAAGTACAAAACATATTCCGTACAATTGACCACTTAATGGTAAAACCCGAATAGGTTTTTCAACTTGTTTAAGCCGGGGTCCACGCAAATCAATTCATGGTAGATAGCTACAAGCAACGTTCTCCCTTTCTCATTTGCGGATGTTTTCAACAAATCCGTGAAAGATATGTTGCCGGATTCATATATATATATATATATATATATATATATATATATATATATATATATATATATATATATATATATATATATATATATATATATATATATATATATATATATGGGTTCAATCCCAGGCTCTTCTCGTGACTGCGTGGGTTCCCTCCGGGTACTCCGGCTTCCTCCCACCTCCAAAGACATGCACCTGGGGATAGGTTGATTGGCAACACTAAATGGTCCCTAGTGTGTGAATGTGAGTGTGAATGTTGTCTGTCTATCTGTGTTGGCCCTGCGATGAAATGGCGACTTGTCCAGGGTGTACCCCGCCTTCCGCCAGAGTGTAGCTGAGCCCCCCGCGACCCCGAAGGGAATAAGCGGTAGGAAATGGATGGATGGATGGATATAGGGACGGCGTGGCGCAGTGGGAGAGTGGCCGTGCGCAACCCGAGGGTCTCTGGTTCAAATCCCACCTAGAACCAACCTCGTCACGTCCGTTGTGTCCTGAGCAAGACACTTCACCCTTGCTCCTGATGGGTGCTGGTTGGCGCCTTGCATGGCAGCTCCCTCCATCAGTGTGTGAATGTGTGTGTGAATGGGTAAATGTGGAAGTAGTGTCAAAGCGCTTTGAGTACCTTGAAGGTAGAAAAGCGCTATACAAGTACAACCCATTTATCATTTATATATGTATATACACACACACACACATATATATATACATATATATATATATATATATATATATATATATATATATATATATAAATAAGAGGTCCCCAGCAGGCCTTTTGATTATCTCCCTAATTCTGAGGTCGCGAGGTTGGCAAGTATGGGTTACGGTTTAAATTCATACTTAAAAATTGCAGGAACAACTTATATTGTCAATATCGGCTTAATTCCTTTATGTTTTCTGCTGGTGGTGTGCCTCCGGATGTTTTCAATGAAAAAAAAATGTCCCTCGGCTCAAAAAAGCTTGAAAAACACTGGTATATGAAACTAAATTACTGGGAATCATAACTGATCCAAAAAATATATACATATATTATTTTCAGGCATTCACGGCGTATCTGGCCCCCGGGGATCTTGAGTTTGACACTGCAGGTGATAAATATTGTGGTGGTGGCGGCTGGACTGCAGTCGGAAGAAGAAGAGCGACGCCCCATTCGCGCAGGAGAGTGACGCCTCGTCTCGGCGGGAGACGATCTTCGCGAGCGGCGTTGTGTTTACAGGCAGACTGCAGACGGAGCGAAGGAGACAGTGCGCCTACCTGCGCCGTGGATTCATCTCGTCTGGCTTCCGTCAACGCGGTCTCGCTTGTCCGGACACTTGCAATATATAAATCCCGAAGAAGTGTGTTCCATCCACGATATTTCGCTGTCGTCGGCGATGCATTTCGGCCACAACAAGAAGAAGAAGGAGGCGGTGAGTCGGTGCACGATGAGCGGAGACGAGGGAGGCTGCGGTCTGAGAAGCACGCTCTGAATATTCCTCAAACAAACTCTTTTTTTTCTTTTTAGATTTTTTTTCCTCCAAAAATGTCAGCTGTGAAGATTTAGGATTACGTTCGTGCCGTTGTTCGCCCGGGACTATTTTTTTTTTTTTTTTTTTTGGGAGGATAGCGCACAGCAGCGTGCACGTTATGCAGACATGGAGCGTGAAGATGCGGATTACGGAGGAATCCCCGCCGCTTGTTTATTAGTCCGCACGGTTCCAGCGCCTTCGTCTACACCGGGCTTGTGAAGAGCGGAGCATGTGGACATTTTTATCCGAGCTTGGTTGTTAAAGCGCGGCTTTTTGGGCGAGCTAACCGCGCTAGCTTGTGTGCGCTAGCCATTAGCCTCATTAGCTAACAGCTACAAGGCGCTGGCCGAACATTTTTAAAGGCATCTTTTTTTTTCTTTTTTTTTTTTAAACCCCAACAAAGGGAGAAAAATAACCTGTTTCAACGGACCACGGCCGTGTTTGTTCACAGGCGTCGGGAGGATTTAAGTCCCCCAGGAATGTGGGCTCCGATGGAAGGAAGGAGCCGCTTGACCTTGTTTTGGGGTCTGATGCTGGCGGGGGCGTGCTGCCTCCGGCCCGCCGCCGCAGAGAGTAAGTCACGCCGCCGCTGCTCCACATGGACGTGCCTCCTTTTCTTCCTCTCCCCTGTTTTAATATTGACATCAAATGGGGTTTTAGCTGCTCAACACAGGAACAAATACTATTTTTATTTATTTTTTTATCTTAAAAAAAAAAAAAAAAAAAAAAAATATATATATATATATATATATATATATATATATATATATATATGGGGTGTGGGGAAAAATTGATTCGAATACAAATAATGGTTCTATCGTTGTGCGATTCAGAATCGATTCTCATTAAAAAAAAAAAAAAAAAATTACCCCAAAAAATTTTAATCAATCCAACACAGCAATACCATGACAATGGAATCCAATTCCAAAAAAACCAAACCTGACCCAGCAACACTCAGAACTGCAATAAACAGAGCAATTGAGAGGAGACACAAACACGACACAGAACAAACCAAAAGTAGTGAAACAAAAATGAATATTATCAACAACAGTATCGATATTAGTTATAATTTCAGCAGAGCAGTGATTAAAAATCCCTCATTGACATTATCATTAGACATTTATAAAAAATAAAAAAAAAGAACAATAGTGTCACCGTGGCTTACACTTGCATCGCATCTCATAAGTTTGACAACACACTGTGTCCAATGTTTTCACAAAGATAAAATAAGTCGTATTTTTGGTTCGTTTAATAGTTAAAATAAATTTACATTATTGCAATCAGTTGATAAAACATTGTCCTTTTAAGTATAAAAGCTTTTTTAAAAAAAAAAATCTACTACTCTGCTTGCATGTCAGCAGACTGGGGTAGATCCTGCTGAAATCCTATGTATCGAATGAATACAGAATCGTTTTGAATCGGAAAACTATTGTTTTTGAATCGAGAATCGCGTTGAATCGAAAAAAATCGATATATAATTGAATCGCGACCCCAGGAATCGATATTGAATCGTGGGACACCCAAAGATTCGCAGCCCTAATATATATATACAATATATATATTTATATATATATATATATATATATATATATATATATTAGCTCGGTTGGTAGAGTGGCCGTGCCAGCAACTTGAGGGTTGCAGGTTCGATTCCCGCTTCTGCCAACCTAGTCACTGCCGTTGTGTCCTTGGGCAAGACACTTTACCCACCTGCTCCCAGTGCCACCCACACTGGTTTGAATGTAACTTAGATATTGGGTGTCACTATGTAAAGCGCTTTGAGTCACTAGAGAAAAAGCGCTATATAAATATAATTCACTTCACACTTCACTAATATATATATATATATATATATATATATATATATATATATATATATATATATATATATATATTAATAGGGAAATCATAATACAGGTATGGAGAAACAGACACTTTTTTGTCCCCCCCCCAAAAATAAATAAATAAAACCAAAAAACAAAAATAAATGTAAAAAAATACGAAAAAATACTAAAAGTTGAATAATAACACTCCCTCCTGTGTTTGTACGGGTGCTTAAAGGCCTACTGAAATGAGATTTTCTTATTTAAACGGGGATAGCAGGTCCATTCTATGTGTCATACTTGATCATTTCGCGATATTGACATATTTTTGCTGAAAAGGATTTAGTAGAGAACATCGACGATAAAGTCCGCAACTTTTGGTCGCTAATAAAAAAGCCTTGCCTGTACCGGAAGTAGCAGACGATGACGTCGCCACAGTGAGGGCTCCTCTCATCCTCACATTGTTTATAATGTGAGCGTCCAGCAGCAAGAGCTATTCGGACCGAGAAAACGACAATTTCCCCATTAATTTGAGCGAGGATGAAAGATTTGTGGATGAGTATATTGATAGCGAAGGACTAGAAAAAAACAAATAAATAAAGTTTAAAAAAAAGGCGATCGCATTGGGTGTAATTCAGATGTTTTTAGACACATTTACTAGGATAATTCTGGGAAATCCTTTATCTTTCTATTGTGTTGCTAGTGTTTTAGTGAGTTAAATAGTACCTGATTGTCGGAGGGGTGTGTTAAAGCCTGTCTCTGAGGGAAGTCACGGCAGCTGCATGGACGGCGCAAGCTCCGCACATCTCCAGTAAGAGGGGAGTTTTTACACCGAAACCTGCCGGTTGACAAGTGGTCGGGATCCATGTTCGCTTGACCGCTCTGTTCCATAGTAAAGCTTCACCTCCAGGAATTTTAAACAAGGAAACACCTTGTGTTTGTGTGGCTAAAGGCTAAAGCTTCCCACCTCCATCTTTCTACTTCGACTTCTCCATCCATCCATTTACTACCGCTTATTCCCTTTTGGGGTCGCGGGGGGCGCTGGCGCCTATCTCAGCTACAATCGGGCGGAAGGCGGGGTACACCCTGGACAAGTCGCCCCCTCATCGCAGGACCAACACAGATAGACAGACAACATTCACACACTAGGGCCAATTTAGTGTTGCCAATCAACCTATCCCCAGGTGCATGTCTTTGGAGGTGGGAGGAAGCCGGAGTACCCGGAGGGAACCCACGCATTCACGGGGAGAACATGCAAACTCCACACAGAAAGATCCCGAGCTTGGGTTTGAACCCAGGATTGCAGGACCTTCGTATTGTGAGGCAGACGCACTAACCCCTCTTCCACCGTGAAGCCCTACTGTGACTTCTCCATTATTTATTTAATAAATTTCTACTTTGACTTCTCCATTATTAATTGAACAAATTGCAAAAGATTCAACAACACAGATGTCCAGAATTCTGTGTAATTGCGCGATGAAAAGAGACGACTTTTAGGCGCAAGTGGTGCTGCGCTAATATGTCCCCTCCAACACGAGACGTCACGCGCACGCGTCATCGTTCCGCGACGTTTTCAACAGAAAACTCTGCGGGAATTTTAAAATTGTAATTTAGTAAACTAAAGCGGCCGTATTGGCATGTGTTGCAATGTTAATATTTCATCATTGATATATAAACTATCAGACTGCGTGGTCGGTAGTAGTGGGTTTCAGTAGGCCTATAAAGGCCTGGATTTTAATGTTGTGTTTTCAAGGTTTTGAAAAATGCTTTAATTTTGGGTGAGGTGCCTGTGTGGTTACAGTTTCCGCCCTGAGATCGGTAGGTCGTGAGTTCAAACCCCGGCCGAGTCAGACCAAAGACTATAAAAATGGGACCCTTTACCCCACTGCTTGACACTCGGCATCAAGGGTTGGAATTGGGGGTTGGATCACCAAAAACGATTCCTGGGCGAGGCGACCGCTGCTGCTCACTGCTCCCCTCACCTCCCAGGGGATGATCAAGAGTGATGGGTCAAATGCAGAAAATAATTTCGCCACACCTAGTGTGTGTGTTACAATCGTTGGTACTTTAACTTTTTTAAACAGGGGCTAACTTTTTTAAACAGGGGCAGTATGGTTGAAGAGGGGTTAGTGCGTCTGCCTCACAATACGAAGGTCCTGGGTTCGATGCTGCGCTCGGGATCTTTCTGTGTGGAGTTTGCATTTTCTCTCCGTGACCGCGTGGGTTCCCTCCGGGTACTCCGGCTTCCTCCCACCGCCAAAGACATGCACCTGGGTATAGGTTGATTGGCAACACTAAATGGTCCTTAGTGTGTGAATATGAGTGTGAATGTTGTCCGTCTATCTGTGTTGGCCCTGCGATGAGGTGGCGACTTGTCCAGGTTGTACCCTGCCTACCGCCCGACTGTAGCTGAAAGACTCCAGCACCTCCACGCCACCCCTAAAAGGATAAGCTGTAGA
Source organism: Nerophis ophidion (assembly GCF_033978795.1). Lineage (NCBI taxonomy): Eukaryota > Metazoa > Chordata > Actinopteri > Syngnathiformes > Syngnathidae > Nerophis > Nerophis ophidion. The sequence goes on from NC_084612.1 coordinate 2,703,954, forward strand.
AAATGGATGGATGGATGCTTGGAAATGTTCATAATATTTCTCGGCAGTCTGACTCAACAGGCTAATTATAAAATGAAAACAATAAAATAAGTTTCCTTAAAAATGACGGCTACGAAGCCACGCTGTTGTAACACGTGCTGAATGCGTAGTAGAGCTTTAACTTGCACTTACAAATGTAGCGACAAACTGTATTTAGTGACAGTGGTTTTCTGAAGTGTTCCTGAGCCGATGTGGTGATATCCTTTAAAGTTTGATGTCGGTTTTTGATTACAGTGCTGCCTGAGGGATCGAAGGTCACGGTTATTCAATGTTGGTTTCCGACTCGCGGCTAAAAGTCGTCTGCTTTAACCGCATAATTACACAGTATTTTGGACATCTGTGTTGCTGAATCTTTTGCAATATGTTCAATTAGTAATGGAGAAATCAAAGTAGAAAGATGGAGTTTGGAAGCTTTTAGCCTTTGGCCACACAAAGACATGGTGATTCCTTGTTTAAAATTCCCCGGAGGTGAAACTTTACTATAGATCAGAGCGGTCAAGCGAACATGTCAACCAGCAGTTTTCGGTGAGAAAATTGTGGTAAAAAGTCGCCTCTTACCGGATATCAGCTGAGCTTGCGCCGTCCATACAGCTGCCGTCGACTTCCCTCAGACACTGGCCTCAAGACACCCGTGGACACACCCCTCCGACTATCAGGTACTATTAAACTCATTAAAACACCAGCAACACAATAGAAAGATAAGGGATTTCCCAGAATTATCCTAGTAAATGTGTCCAAAAACATCTGAATCCGTCCCAATGCAATCGCCTTTTTTTTTTTTTTTAAACTTGATTTTATTTATTTTTTTCTAGTCCTTCGCTATCAATATCCTCAAACACAAATCTTTCATCCTCACTCAAATTAATGGGGAAATTGTCGTTTTCTCAGTCCGAATAGCTCTTACTGCTGGTGGCTCCCATTAAAAACAATGTGAATATGTGTGAAGCCCTGCAACTCGTGATGTCACGCGCACTAACTTCCTGTAAAGGCAGGGCTTTTCTATTAGCGACCAAAAGTTGGGAACTTTATCGTCGATGTTCTCTACTCAATCCTTTCAGCAAAAATATGTCAATATCGCGAAATGATCAAGTATGACACATAGAATGGACTTGCTATCCCCGTTTAAATAAGAAAATCTCCTTTCAGTAGGCCTTTAATAATTTCACACACAAGTCGCTCCGGAGTATATGTCGCACCCCCGGCCAAACTATGGAAAAATTTAGTAGTACGGTAGTTGAATAAGCTGAATATAGATGGATTAATCTTTACACCCCTAACCGATACGTTTTTTTCGGGGCTGCCACCAATTATTAGCAGTGAATGAGGCTGATAACCACATTTGTAGGCAATATTTATTATTTACAGTAAAAATTACATGTTGGCGTCAAAATGTAGAATTCTGTCACACTATTACAAACTCCAACACAAATCTTTGTGTACATGCCTGTAGCTTGTTTATTTAAAAAAAAAGTAAATAAAAACAAACAAAAAGTGAAATACATATGTCAAAAAATAAAAAGCTCCCTGAAGTTTTGTATAAATTTTAAAATAATTTGTATCCCTGCCTAACAGACAGGCCGATACAATATGAATCCCTAAATAACGTCAACTGTGATACATTAATAGTAATATTGCCAGGCCGTGAGCAGGCTTTTCACCGAGCAATATTACACTTTATTACACAACTGAAAAAGTTTTTAGGACATTGTCATGCAGTGGCACAAAGTACAAAACGTAACGTACAGATCATCAAAAGCATTATTTAAGGAGGAAAGACCATAGGTTACATGATTAACATCTTTATCAAGGCATGATGGTACCAGTGCACATATTGTATTATGCATTATTAGGCAGCCTACACATGCATGCACAAATACAAAATATTTTAGTGATACAAATCTCGCACATTCGTGCTTTGCTCTACTGACACACACTATTCTTTATCCGCTTTCTATGTCGCTGCAATAAAACTCGACGTAATTTAGTCGAAGTTCTTTAATCTCTCTCCCAATCAAACAAACATGCTTCTACTTCAACGGACTGTTTCCATATCCATATTTAGATTCACACACATGTAGGGGTGTAACGGTACACAAAAATTTCGGTTCGGTACGTACCTCGGCTTAGAGGTCACGGTTCGGTTAATTTTTGGTACAGTAAGAAATCAACAAAATATAAATGTTTTGGTTATTTATTTACCAAATTTTTAACATTGGGAACACTATAATATTTCTGCCCACGTTAATCCACATTAAACTGCCTCAAGTTGTTGCTTTGATTAAATAAAATGAAAAAAACTTTCTTCTACATATAAAAAGTTTAACATTAAACAGTTTCCATTTAAACTGTTTAATGTCAACTCATCATGCTTAATTTATTACAGCATTTGGGGAGCCTGTAGTTGACTTTTTTTATGTAAGTGTTGTATTTTTATCAACATGTGATAGCAGGGACCCTGCTATTCAAAACTAGGCTGCTACATTACTAATGATTCATGTAACTATAGCTGAAAAATAGTCCAATTGCAATAGGAGAGACTATTCATCCCTAAACACAATGGAGTTCAATGAAATAACAGACAGACAGGGCTTTGCTGCCCCTAAAACACGCACACGCCCGCACACACACACACACACACACACACACACACACACACACACACACACACACAGAAAAATGAGCTAACGTTACGCTAAAAGCTAATTAGCCTTCACCTCAAGCCTATACTGTGAGCGAGCTGAGCTGCAGTTTAAGTTTCTAGAAGGTCAACGGGCTCATAGTGATGTTTGTAATAGTTGTGACTGGGAAGTGTTTAGTATAATTTGGGTAGAGTCCGCTCTTCCCCTGCTAGACGAATATCTGCTCGACGCTAAAGCATTGACTACATCGTTCTGAAGTCTGAATATGCACTGCTGATTGGCTGTTACATCGCTCTGAATACGCACTGCTAATTGGCTTTGTATGTAACCAATCAGATGGTTGTGTGGGCAGGACAATGAGGCAGAGACAGAGGCAGAAAGCAGAGCAGCTTGTGAAGACTTCTGCTTCTGACCTTGTTCGGTACGCCCGCGTGCCGAACCGAAACCCCCGTACCGAAACGTTTCGATACAAATACACGTACCGTTACACCCTCACACACGTTGTGAGATACTACGAGCTAGCAAAAGTACTGCTTACCTCTTTATGAAGTTTTTACACCGTTACTAATAGTGTGATGTTACTGGTAGTTGTGAGACATAGAACAGTGGTTCTCAACCTTTTTTCAGCGATGTAGCCCCTGTGAAAATTTTTTTAAAGGCCTACTGAAACCCACTACTGCCCACCACGCAGTCTAATAGTTTATATATCAATGATGAAATATTAACATTGCAACACATGACAATACGGCCTTTTTAGTTTACTAAATTGCAATTTTAATTTCTGGGAGTTTCGTCTTGAAAAAGTCGTGTAATGATAACGTGTACGCAAGACGTCACGGGTTTTTAGGAAGTATGAGCGCTACGCATACACACAGCTAAATGTCGTCTGCTTTAACGGCATAATTACACAGTATTTTGGAGATCTGTGTTGCTGAATCTTTTGCAATTTGTTCAATTAATATTGGAGAAGTCAATGTAGCAAGATGGAGTTGGGAAGCTTTAGCCTTTAGCCACACAAACACAGGGTGATTCCTTGTTTAAAATTCCTGGAGGTGAAAATTTACTATGGATCAGAGCGCAGTCAAGCAAACATGAAACACGACCCAATGTCAACCAGCAGGTTTTGGTGAGAAAATTGTGGTTAAAAAGTCGCTTCTTACCGGAGAAAAGCTGAGCTTGCGCCGTCCATAGCTGTGTCGACTCCCCTGAGACACTGTGCGTCAAGACACCCGTGGATGTACACCTCCGACTATCAGGTACTATTTAACTCACTAAAACACTAGCAACACAATAGAAAGATAAGGAATTTCCCAGAATGATCCTACTAAATGGGTCTAAAAACATCGGAATCCGTCCCAATGCAATCACGTTTTTTTTTTAACTTTTTTTTTTTTCTTGTCCGTCGCTATCAATATCCTCCAACACGAATCTTTCATCCTCGCTCAAATTAATGGGGAAATTGTCATTTTCTCAGTCCGAATAGCACTTTTTGTTGGAGGCTCCCATTAAAAACAATGTGAATATGTGAGGAGCCATCAAACATGTGACGTCATCGTCTGCGGCTTCCGGTAGAGGCAGGGCTTTTGTCTTAGCACCGAAAGTTGCGAACTTTATCGTGGATGTTCTCTACTAAATCTTTTCAGCAAAAATATGGCAATATCACGAAATGATCAAGTATGACACACAGAATGGACCTGCTATCCTCGTTTAAATAAGAAAATCATTTTTCAGTAGGCCTTTAAATCAAGTATCGTATTTTTCGGACTTTAAGTCGCAGTTTTTTTCATAGTTTGGCCGGGGGTGCGACTTATACTTAGGAGCAACTTATGTGTGAAATTATTAACACATTACCGTAAAATATCAAATATTATTTAGCTCATTCACTTAAGAGACTACACGTCTAAGATTTCATCGGATTCAGCAAATAGGAGTGACAGATTGTTTGGTAAACATATAGCATGTTCTATATGTTATAGTTATTTGAATGACTCTTACCATAATATGTTACGTTAACATAGCAGGCACCTTCTCAGTTGGTTATTTATGCGTCATATGACGTACACTTATTCAGCCTGTTGTTCACTATTCTTTATTTATTTTAAATTGCCTTTCAAATTTCTATTCTTGGTGTTGGGTTTTATCAAATAAATTTCCCCCAAAAATGCGACTTATACTCCAGTGCGACTTATATATGTTTTGTTCCTTCTTTATTATGCATTTTCTGCAGGTGCAACTTATACTCTGAAAAATACGGCAGTAAGAATCGATTTGAATCGAGAATCGTGTTGAATCCATTCTGAATTGAATAGTCCCACCAAAGAATTGTAATCTAATCAATTTGTGAGGTTCCCAAAGATTCCCACCTCTATTAATCCCAGTTAAAGATAAAACGTTTTCAACGTGGTTCTGCCTTCGGAACTTCCAGGTTACATTCTTCTCTCTTTAGGCTTTTTTTTGGAGGAAATTGTCAGACAAAAGAAGCCATAAAAAATTTAAATTTTCCTTTAAAAGTTAACTTTTGTGTTCCGCTCTATCTGCGGCTTCCAGTGTTAATTTTGTTGACGAAAAATTTTCGTCATAGTTATAGTCAACAACCTTTTTTTTCTGACTAAAACGAGACAATAACTAAATGCAAAATAATTTACGTGGACTAAGACGATGACGAGGTGTATTGACATATTCGTCAACGAATAAAAACGAAACGAAAATGTCTGCCAGAGACGAGATCCAATCGGAACTCATTTCGTTAGGAAGAGGCGGGAGGAGTTGGGAAGAGAACCAATCAGAGCGACGTGGTAAGGAAGTTACGTAAACGTAGTTTGCGTTTGAGACTGACCCGGGAATGCGCTGCAGAAGACAACATGTCAACGCCGGGGAGGAAGAGGAGAGAGGACATATGGGGAAATTTTATATTTGACGTCAAAGATAACAAGACGCAGTGTAAGAAATGCAGCGCGAGGATTACGGGGAAAAACACAACAAACTTGAAGCGACATTTACAGTCCAATCACCCCGAAATCCACACACAGGTAAGCATTTTCCACAACATAAAACTGACTCGACGTTATCCCGTTTATTACACGGCTTACTCGTGAAATACTAGATTTGAGACAGGATTTTCATCAAAATACGACTTGTATCGGTGATTTTTCCGCTGTTTTGCTTTGCCTTTCCAGAAATTGAAGGGAAAGTTTACATATTACCCTTTACTAAATCTACTGTAGTTTTCGTCGACTATAATCTTATGATATTTCGTCAACTAAAACTAAACTAAAACCAAAACAGTTTAAATAGCTAAATTATGACTAAAACCAAATTGCATTTTAGTCAAAAGACTACGACTAAAACTAAATCAAATTTTGCTGTCAAAATTAACACTGGCGGCTTCCTATCGTCGTCCCTTTTTAGGGTTCGAGCCTTACATTTGAGGCGTGTAGACGTTGCCGGAGTGGTCAGTGCACACTCCCATGTACAGTAGATCTTCTATCGCATGGCCATGAATTTTTTTTTTAAGCGACGCGATGGTGAGTCAATGGAGAAAGCCGGTCAGGCGGCGGGGATTTGAACCACTTTGTTGATTCTGACTCACAATGTGGTGAAAGCGGGGATCTGCAAAAAAACGTGGAAGGTATCCGTAATCGTAGCGCGGGAGCCGAGTGGGAGAAGGAAAAAAAAAAAGTGTAGAAATGAAAAGGTAGCTCATTGAGTCAAGCCCAGACTTGGCTTGCAATATATTATTGTTGATTTGAAACGGGGAATAGGATGCTGTATAAATCACACACAAATCAAAAGTGACTGGATAGCACTGCCAAATTAGCATGCATGTTATGTAATATTATAATCATATTTCACCTGAACAACCACATACTGATGTGCCTGCTACAATCAGCACACAACACAGGGCAGCTGCTAATATGCTACAATTATATTCCAGACCGTGTTAAGCACACACTTAAAGGCCTACTGAAACCCACTACTACCGACCACACAGTCTGATAATTTATATATCAATGATGAAATATTAACATTGCAACACATGCCAATACGGCCGGTTTAGTTTACTAAATTGCAATTAAAAATTTCCCGCCAAGTATCCTGTTGAAAACGTTGCGGAATGATGACGCGTGCGCGTGACGTCACGGGTTGTAGCGGACATATTCTTCCAGCACCGATCCCAGCTAAAAGTCTTCTGCTTTAATCGCATAATTACACAGTATTCTGGACATCTGTGTTGCTGAACCTTTTTCAATGTGTTCAATTAATAATGGAGACGTCAAAGAAGAAAGATGTTGGTGGAAAGCGGTGTATTGCGGCCGGCTGTAGCAACACAAACACAGCCGGTGTTTCTTTGTTTACATTCCCTAAAGATGATGGTGAAGCTTTAATACGCAACAGAGCGGTCAAGCGAACATGGTTCTCTACCACATGTCAACCGGTGGGTTTCGGTCAGAAAATGGTGGTGATAAGTCGGCTCTTACCGTAGACATGAGCGGAGCTTGTGTCGTTCCTCCTGCAGCTGTCAAAGAGGCAGCTGCGACTCTCTTGCCTCCTCCGGGGCTTCCCTCAGAGACACTGGCGGTCACCACACCCGTGGCCACACCCCTCCGACTTTCAGATATGACTATATAATCCATATAATCTCACAACCAAGCGGTATAGCTCGGTTGGTAGAGCGGCCGTGCCAGCAACTTGAGGGTTCCAGGTTCAATCCCCGCTTCCGCCATCCTAGTCACTGCCGTTGTGTCCTTGGGCAAGACACTTTACCCACCTGCTCCCAGTGCCACCCACTCTGGTTTAAATGTAACTTAGATATTGGTTTTCACTATGTAAAGCGCTTTGAGTCACTAGAGAAAAAGCGCTATATAAATATAATTCACTTCACTTCACTAAAACACTAGTAACACAATAAGCAGATAAGGGATTTTCCAGAATTATCCTAGTAAATGTGTCTAATAACATCTGAATTGCTCCCACGGTCCTCTCTTTTTTTTTTCTTTTTTTTTTTTCTAGTCCTTCACTCTCACTATCCTCATCCACGAATCTTTCATCCTCGTTCAAATTAATGGGGAAATCGTCGCTTTCTCGGTCCGAATCGCTCTCGCTGCTGGTGGCCATGATTGTAAACAATATGAGGATGTGAAGAGCCATACAACCAGTGACGTCACGCACACATCGTCTGTTACTTCCGGTACAGGCAAGGCTTTTTTATTAGCGACCAAAAGTTGAGAACTTTATCGTCGATGTTCTCTACTAAATCCTTTCAGCAAAAATATGGCAATACCGCAAAATGATCAAGTATGACACATAGAATGGACCTACTATCCTCGTTTAAATAAGAAAATCTCATTTCAGTAGGCCTTAAACACCTTATTTTGACATTTAAAAGGGGAACTGCACTTTTTTGGAACGTTTCTAATCATTCACAATCCTCACGAGAGACAAGAACACATGTCTTATTTTCTACCTCGTAAATAAATGTACTGTATTTTCCAGACTATAAAATGGATTTAAAAATCCTTTCTTTTTTTCCCCAAAACTCGACAGTGCGCCTTATAAGCCGGTGCAACAAATGTACGGAATAATTCTAGTTTTTCTTACCGGCCTCGAAGCAATTTTATTTGGTACATGGTGTAATGATAAGTGTGACCAGTAGATGGTAGTCAAACATAAAAGATAGGTGTAGACTGCAATACGATGGCAATATGACTCAAGTAAACAACACCAAAATGGTATATGTTCCATTGAAAATAATAGAACATTGCACACGGCGCTCAAAAATCTATCAACATTTTTTAGTACGACTTTGGTAAGCTATGAAGCCACACCGCTTGATGGATTGCACTTTTTGGTTGATTGAAACTTTTATTATTGGATTGCACAGTTCAGTACATATTCCGTACAATTGAACACTAAATGGTAACACCCCAATAAGTTTTTCAACTTGTTTAAGTCGGGGTACACTGTGCTTCAACATACGAGTATTATTACGTTGTGTTTAAGACATATTATCTGCCGTTTTGTTTCGCATTTTTATGCAAAATCAACTTTTCTTACCTTGTGGTACCTACTGATTTGTATTTAGGATATGCATGAATCATGAAAAATTGTGCGCCTCCGCCTTTTTAGTCCGTGGGGACACCGCAGTCGAAACGTTTCTTCTTTTTCTCTATTTCCTTGTTATGGTACATTCATCCTCTGCTGTTGCCATTTCTAATATAAAGTAGTTACATTATTATATCAACTATCAGAGACAGCTTCAGGAAACGCTTCATTTAACCTAATGTCCTTTTTTTGCTGCTTCAACACAGCTCAATCAACACAGAAAAATGTAAACTGAAATAATAGACTGACGGCCTTGCTGTCCGTAACACACACACACACACACACGCATGCACGCACACACACACACACACACACACACCGCAAAATGTCCTAACGTTACGCTAAAAGCTAGTTAGCCTTCACCTCAAGCCGGAACTGCGAGCGAGCTGAGCTGCAGTTTATTTTTCTAGTACGTCAACAGGCTTGTAGTGATGTTACTAGTAGTTGACTGGGAGGTGTTTATTATAATTTGAGGAGAGCCCGCTGCCTGATGTACCTGATAAACACCTACCTGCTCATCATGCGCTCTCAATACGCACTGCTGATTGGCTGTTACTGCTCTGCTTGTAACCAATCAGATGGTTCTGTGGGTGGGGCAATGCTGGGCGCTGCAGAGAGTACTGACAGAGGCAGAGGCAGAACGAAGCGGAGCAACTTGTTAAGACTTTAGTTTAGGCGGCAGCTCTTTGTTGTTGAGGCGGCTGCCTTAGTAACAAAGCGCTGTGGGAAACCCTGGATATATCGCCCAGCCCTAATATAAAGTAGTGTAAAGTTCTAACTTATATCTGCCAGTAAATTCGCTATGAAAGTGCTAAAACATACTGGTGTAGTGAGTAAACTTTATTCCACCAAGGAACTTTAGTTATGAGAGCGTTCCGGTCGGGCGTTTTTTCAAGGGACACATTTCCGGCGTGGTTGTGTCCGGATGAGAAGATGCTGCTCCTTTATTGATTGAAGTAAAGTCTGAATGTCAGTAAAACAGTTAGCTCCATATTGGAGCTAACTTTTGACACTGCTTCCACTCCCGTCTTTGCACGCTACACCGCTACAACAAATATGACGGTGAGAAGACGCTGTCAAAGGTGAGCCACGTAAATAAGATCGCCTACAACACGGCGCATCCTTATGAGACTTGAAGATGATCTGTAAAACATAATCTATGTAACATTGTGACCAAATAACCACCATTGCATGTTATGTAGACCACAAGGAAATGTTTTAAATTTAGAAAAAATATCCCAGTGCGCCTTTTTGTATGAAAAAAAGGATAGACCCGCTCATCGGCACTGTGCCTTAAATCCGGTGCGCCCTATGTATGGTCCAGAAAATATGGTAGTTCCCCTTTAACTCTGCTTGTATTTGTTCTGTTGTGTTTGTTGTGTTACGGTGCGAATGTTTGGTGTGGGTTCATAATGTGGCGCATATTTGTAACCGTGTTAAAGTTGTTAACACGGCCACCCTATGGCTGTTGACCAAGTATGTCTTACATTCACATTTGTGTGTGAAAAGCCGTAGATATTATGTGACTGGACCGGCAGACAAAGGGAGTGCCTTTTAAGGTTTATTGGCGCTCTGTACTTCTCTCTATGTCCGTATACCACTCCGTACAGCGGCGTTTTGAAAAGTCATGAAATTTACTTTTTGAAACCGATACCGATAATTTCCGATATTACATTTTAAAGCATTTATCGGCCGATAATATCGACAGTCCGATATTATCGGACATCTCTAGTAACAACATTAATATATGTTGGATGAAACATGATTACATGCGTGAGTGTAGGTGTATATGTATGTTTATACAGTGAATTAGGGCTGGGCTTTATATTGATATACGCGATATAGAAAATGACTACCGTATTTTTCGGACTATAAGTCGCCGTTTTTTTTTATAGTTTGGCCGGGGGTGAGAGTTGGCCAGACTATAAAATTTTTTTTTAAAAAAATTGTTTTTTTTTTGCCTAGTCTCCCCCCCGGTCAACCTATAAAAAAAAACTGTGACTTATAGTCCGAAAAATACGGTATATCGTGATATTCAAGTATACGTTCTCACGCAGTTGCTTTTAGCTGCGGGCATTACACTACAGGCTCTTCCCACTCCTTTTTGTCTCCTTCTCACAGACAACAAGCGCACAAACTTACACACGTCACATACTGTCACGTCATGCGTCACATACGTTTACGCCCTCACGGAGCAGAGAGGTAGCAGCATGGGTAACGTTAGTTGTGATGCTAGCAGAGCCGTGCGAGTGGTAATACGAGAGAAAGAAGGTGCGAATGAAGGAAAAAGAAAAACAGCAGGGGGTCCATCATCTGGCGGTGGTTCAGCTTCAAGCGGCAAGATGTTGAATAGACAACTTTAATTTGTCTTGTGTGGGGTACAAGTGTCGCTACCAAAAGTAGCATCGTTTGAAAAGTCACCCGCTAATAATAGTTTAATAAATACAGTTTTGGTCAATTGACTTAGCTGTGATTTCCTTCTCTGCATGAAAGTTTAAAATAAGCATATATTAATTCAGTATGAACAAGAATGTTTTAATGTAGACTAGGGGTGTAACGGTACGTGTATTTGTATCGAACCGTTTCGGTATCGGTTCGGCACGCGGGCGTACCAAACAAGTTCGGAAGCAGAAGTCTTCACAAGCTGCTCTGCTTTCTGCCTCTGTCTCTGCCTCATTTTCCCGCCCACACAACCATCTGATTGGTTACATACAAAGCCAATCAGCAGTGCGTATTCAGAGCGATGTAACAGCCAATCAGCAGTGCGTATTCAGACTTCAGAACGATGTAGTCTATGCTTTAGCGTCGAGCAGATATTCGTCTAGCAGGGGAGGGGCGGACTCTACCCAAATTATACTAAACACTTCCCAGTCATCACTATGAGCCCGTTGACCTTCTAGAAACTTAAACTGCAGCTCAGCTCGCTCACAGTATTAGCTTGAGATGAAGGCTAATTAGCTTTTAGCGTAACGTTAGCTCATTTTTCTGTGTGTGTGTGTGTGTGTGTGTGTGTCTGTGTGTGTGTGTGTGTGTGTGTGTGTGTGTGTCTGTGCGTGCGTGTGTTAGGGGCAGCAAAGCCCTGTCTGTCTGTTATTTCATTGAACTCCATTGTGTTTAGGGATGAATAGTCTCTCCTATTGCAATTGTACTATTTTTCAGCTATAGTTACATGAATCATTAGTAATGTAGCAGCCTAGTTTTGAATAGCAGGGTCCCTGCTATCACATGTTGATAAAAGTACAACATTTACATAATAAAAGTCAACTAAAGGAGCAGATATTCGTCTAGCAGGGGAGGAGCGGACTCTACCCAAATTATACTAAACACTTCCCAGTCATCACTATGAGCCCGTTGACCTTCTAGAAACTTAAACTGCAGCTCAGCTCGCTCACAGTATTAGCTTGAGATGAAGGCTAATTAGCTTTTAGCGTAACGTTAGCTCATTTTTCTGTGTGTGTGTGTGTGTGTGTGTGTGTGTGTGTGTCTGTGTGTGTGTGTGTGTGTGTGTGTGTGTCTGTGCGTGCGTGTGTTAGGGGCAGCAAAGCCCTGTCTGTCTGTTATTTCATTGAACTCCATTGTGTTTAGGGATGAATAGTCTCTCCTATTGCAATTGTACTATTTTTCAGCTATAGTTACATGAATCATTAGTAATGTAGCAGCCTAGTTTTGAATAGCAGGGTCCCTGCTATCACATGTTGATAAAAGTACAACATTTACATAATAAAAGTCAACTAAAGGAGCAGATATTCGTCTAGCAGGGGAGGAGCGGACTCTACCCAAATTATACTAAACACTTCCCAGTCATCACTATGAGCCTGTTGACCTTCTAGAAACTTAAACTGCAGCTCAGCTCGCTCACAGTATTAGCTTGAGATGAAGGCTAATTAGCTTTTAGCGTAACGTTAGCTCATTTTTCTGTGTGTGTGTGTGTGTGTGTGTGTGTGTGTGTGTGTGTGTGTGTGTGTGTGTGTGTGCGCGTGCGTGCGTGCGTTAGGGGCAGCAAAGCCCTGTCTGTCTGTTATTTCATTGAACTCCATTGTGTTTAGGGACGAATAGTCTCTCCTATTGCAATTGTACTATTTTTCAGCTATAGTTACATGAATCATTAGTAATGTAGCAGCCTAGTTTTGAATAGCAGGGTCCCTGCTATCACATGTTGATAAAAGTACAACATTTACATAATAAAAGTCAACTACAGGCTTCCCAAATGCTGTAATAAATTAAGCATGATGAGTTGACATTAAACAGTTTCAATGGAAACTGTTTAATGTTGCACTTTTTATATGTAGAAGAAAGGTTTTTTCATTTTATTTAATCAAAGCAACAACTTGAGGCAGTTTAATGTGGATTAACGTGGGCAGAATTATTATAGTGTTCCCAATGTTAAAAGGATAAAGACATTGTTTACAAATTTGGTAAATAAATAACCCCAAAAATTATATTTTGTTGATTTCTTACTGTACCGAAAATTAACCGAACCGTGACCTCTAAACCGAGGTACGTACCGAACCAACATTTTTGTGTACCGTAACACCCCTAATGTAGACACATATAATCATCATACTGCTGTGATTATATGTATCAGGTGTTAATTCAAGGCTAAGGCAAAATATCGAGATATATATTGTGTATAGATATGGCCTAAAAATATCGAGATATAAAAATAAGACCATATCGCCCAGCCCTACAGTGAATGCATGTTTTTTATTCCACTTTTGTTACGTTTTTGTTTATTTTAATAGTATTATTAAAATGTGCTGTGGGCCTTTAAAACATTAGCTGCGGGCCCTAAACCCGCGTCCCGGGGCACCGCGGACTTCAGGAAAATGCGCATCCTTTCTGAATTTAATGCGTAAAAAGGCACAAATAGTGCGTTCGCGCCAACAGTGCTGGATAGACACTGAAGGAGATGGTTTGCCGTTCCATGTTGCCATCCATACAGTACACCGGGCCTCTCTAGTGACACGCTGGGGAGGGGCGGTCTGGTGAGGGTTGAACCGGGGTCTGCGGGGTTTAAAATAGAACAAGCCAAAGTACATTCACACGCAAACAGACTGACTTCTGTTGATCGGAAAAGAGTGAGGAGCCTGTGAAACGTAGCGTCACGGCCTCCGCTGTTCGCCCCGGCAGTCACAGGACAAACCAGGGGCGCTGCGCTATCTTTCATTTTTTCCGCCGCTCCGATCTAAAGCGTCCTTGTGCGGTTAAGCTCTTTAACATTCCTTCTGTATTCGTTGGGGGGCGTGAGGGGAATCTCGCCACATGAGCTTGACCTGGTCCAGACTTGTTGTTGGTGATGACTTTTATCCGTCTAGCGCATGGGTGTCAAACTCTGGCCCGCGGCCCAAATCTGGCCTGCCGTGTAATTTAATTTGGCCCTTGCGGCGATATCAATTTAGCATTAGAGCTGGCCCGCCGGTGTTATACAGCGTCGGTGCCACTGTAACACCGCATTCACCGCTAATACTCATACTTGCCAACCCTCCTAATTTTCCCGGTAGACTCCCGAAGTTCAGTGCCCCTCCTGAAAATCTCAACCGTTCTCCCGAATTTATACCGATTTCCACCTGGACAACTATATTGGCGGCGTGCATTTAAGGCACTGCCTTTAGCGTTCTCTACACCTGTCGTCACGTCCGCTTTTCCTCCATACTAACAGCATGTCACATAATATTTGTGGCTTTTACACGCACACACACACACACACACACGCACAAGGCATACTTGGTCAGCAGCCATACAGGTCACACTGAGGGTGGCCCTGTAAACAATTTTAACACTGTTGCAAATATGCGCCACACTGTGAACCCACACCAAACAAGAATGAGAAACACATTTCGGGTGAACATCCGCACCGTAACACAACAGAACAAATACCCAGAACCCTTTGCAGCACTAACTCTTCTGGGAAACTTCCAGCAAACTGACCAATAATTAAAGTTTTATTCATGCATTTTCTCTTGCTACTTCAAGGCTTGAATGTTTGGGTCATTCATTATTATTTTATTTTCAAATTTATTATTAGCCTGTAGAAAAAAATTGATATTTACCTTAGAACATTGCAAATAGAAAAAAAGGCATACAATTTTTATTTAAATTTTATTTGATATGCCATTGATATTTTTTTAATTATTATTATTTGAAACTGGATTTTGCATGTCACTAAAGTTATATACGCCTTGCTTGTTCAATATTTAATGCAGAACTTGTTTGTGTCCCAATTAAAAGGTTAATTTGTTCAACCTTGGCCCACGGCTTTGTTCCGTTTAAAATTCTGGCCCACTCTGTATTTCAGTTTGACACCCCTGGTCTAGCGCATTATTTCTGACCCTCGCCCCGGTGTTTGGAAAAGTATTTACGAGTGTGCTCCCTCCTCTGCTCTGACGCTGATAGCATGAGGAGTCAAAGACACTCGCCGGATTGTTTTTGTCAGCACTGAGAACTTGTTGCCTCCTCCTTGCCTGCACGGGCTTCCAAGTGGATTTCCTCTCCACTCTCTGTGGACAGTCGGAGCGACCCGGGCCAGATGGGAAAAGGTTATCAGGAGTAAATATGTGATTTGGCGGCCCGTCAAAGATAGGCTTGTGTGCACAGCTGTTTAAAATGTGTCAGTGTGGGTCTGGCATAGGAGGAGGCGAGATTAGGCCGTGATACCTGCTGTAATCTCGGCGTTTTCACTTATGGTGTGCTCACCGTCATACCTTAAGTCAGCCATGTTTGGCTAATTTAGGACTGTAATGTGATGGCTCCTTGCACGTTTTTAATGATATCGGACACATTTCACAGTAGATTCAAATACAGTGAAACCTCAATTTACTGTGCAAATTTAAAGGCCTACTGAAACCCACTACTACCGACCACGCAGTCGGATAGTTTATATATCAATGATGAAATATTAACAGTGCAACACATGCCAATACGGCCTTTTTAGTTTACTAAATTGCAATTTTAAATTTCCCGCGAAGTGTCCTGTTGAAAACGTCGCGGTATGACGACGCGTGCGTTTGACGTCACCGGTTGTAGCGGACATTTTTTTCCAGCCCGATCCAAGCTATAAGTAGTCTGCTTTAATCGCATAATTACACGGTATTCTGGACATCCGTGTCAATTAATAATGGAGAATTCAAAGTAGGAAAATGGAGGTGGGAAGCGGTGTATTGCAGCTGCCTTTAGCAACACAAACACAGCCGGTGTTTCCTTGTTTAAAATTGCCAAAGGTGAAGCTTTACTATGGAACAGAGCGGTCAAGCGAACATGGTTCCCGACCACATGTCAACCGGCAGGTTTCGGTGAGGAAATTGTGGTAATAAGTCGGCTCTTACCGTAGTTATGAGCGGAGCTCGCGTCCTGCAGCTGCGTGGCTTCCCTCAGAGACACTGGCGGTCACCACACCCGTGGCCTCACCCCTCCGACTTTCAGTTACCATATAATCTTCCAGAATTATCCTAGTAAATGTGTCAAATAACATCTGAATCGCTCCCACTGCCCTCGCCTTTTTTTTTTCTAGTCCTTCACTTTCAATATCCTCATCCACGAATCTTTCATCCTCGCTCAAATTAATGGGGAATTTCTCGCTTTCTCGGTCCGAATCGCTCTAGCTGCTGGTGGCTATGATTGTAAACAATGTGAGGATATGAGGAGCCCTACAACCCGTGACTTCAGGCGCACATCGTCTGCTACTTCCGGTACAGGCAAGGCTTTTTTATTAGCGGCCAAAAGTTGCGAACTTTATCGTGGATGTTCTCTACTAAATCCTTTCAGCAAAAATATGGCAATATCGCGAAATGATCAAGTATGACACATAGAATGGACCTGCTATCCCCGTTTAAATAAGAAAATCTCATTTCAGTAGGCCTTTAAATGGTAGGAATGCAAAAAATATCGATCGCAATTCTTATTCCTCTCAATTATACATTTTCAAAAATCTTTTTAAAAAGGTATTTATTTTTTACAGGAATTAATTAAAAAAAATATGTTTTTAGCCTGGGCAGCACGGTGGTAGAGGGGTTAGTGCCTCACAATAAAAAGGTCCTGAGTTGTCAGGATTCAATCCTGGGCTCAGGATCGTTCTGTGTGGAGTTTGCATGTTCTCCCCGTGACTGCGTGGGTTCCCTCCGGGTACTCCGGCTTCCTCCCACCTCCAAAGACATGCACCTGGGGATAGGTTGATTGGCAACACTAAATTGGCCCTAGTTTGTGAATGTGAGTGTGAATGTTGTTTGTCTATCTGTGTTGGCCCTGCGATGAGGTTGTGACTTGTCCAGGGTGTACGCCGCCTTCCGCCCGAATGCAGCTGATATAGGCTCCAGCACCCCCTGTGACCCCAACAGGGACAAGCGGTAGAAAATAAATAAATAAATAAATGGGTTGTACTGGTGTAGCGCTTTTCTACCTTCAAGGTACTCAAAGCACTTTGACACTACTTCCACATTTACCCATTCACACACACATTCACACACTGATGGAGGGAGCTGCCATGCAAGGCGCCAACCAGCAACCATCAGGAGCAAGGGTGAAGTGTCTTGCTCAGGACACAACGGACGTGACGAGGTTGGTTCTAGGTGGGATTTGAACCAGTGAACATTCGGGTTGCGCACGGTCACTCTCCCATTGCGCCACGCCGTCCCTATAAATGGATGGATGATTTTAGACTAGAGATGTCTGATAATAGTTTTTTTGCCGATATTCAATATTCCGATATTGTCCAACTCTTAATTACCGATTCCGATATAAACCGATACCGATATATACAGTCGTGAAATTAACATTATTATGCTTAATTTTGTTGTGATACCCCGCTGGATGCATTAAACAATGTAACAAGGTTTTCCAAAATAAATCGACTCAAGTTATGGAAAAAAAAGGCCAACATGGCACTGCCATATTTATTATTGAAGTCACAAAGTGCATTATTTTTTTTAACATGCCTCAAAACAGCAGCTTGGAATTTGGGACATGTTCTCCCTGAGAGAGCACGAGGAGGTTGAGGTGGGGGTGAGGGGGTTGTGTATATTGTAGCGTCCCGGAAGAGTTAGTGCTGAAGGGGGTTCTGGGTGTTTAAATGTGTTTGTCATTCTTGTTTGGTGTGGGTTCACAGCGTGGCGCATATTTGTAACAGTGTTAAAGATGTTTATACGGCCCCCCTCAGTGTGACCTGTATGGTTGTTGACCAAGTATGAGTTGCATTCACTTGTGTGTGTCAAAAGCCATGGATATTATGCGATTGGGCCGGCACGTAAAGGCAGCGCTCTGTACTTCTCCCTCCATCCGTGTACCACTCCGTACGGTGGCGTTTTAAAAAGTCATATGTTTTACTTTTTGAAACTGATACCGATCATTTCCGATATTATATTTTAAAGCATTTATCGGCCGATAATATCGGCAGTCCCAGGACATGTTGGGAAGACTGTCTCTCGGCTGGCCTGGGAACGCCTCGGGATCCCCCGGGAAGAGCTGGACGAAGTGGCTGGGGAGAGGGAAGTCTGGGCTTCCCTGCTTAGGCTGCTGCACCCACGGCCCGTCCTCGGATAAGAGGAAGAAGATAGATAGATGAATAGAATAGAATAGAACAGGGGTCGGGAACCTTTTTGGCTGAGAGAACCATGAAATCCAAATATTTCAAAATGTATTTCCGTGAGAGCCATATAATGTTTTTTAAAACTGAAAACTAAATGCGCGCATTTTTAAGTAAGACCAACATTTTTGGAGTATAATAAGTCTCTTATTCTTTTTAATAACATTGTTATTCTGAAGCTAACCAATAATAAATAAAATGTTGATCATGTTTTTGGCCATGTGCTGTTTGTCCTTTGGGCTCTTTAAGTTCCTGTTTTTTTCCACTCCCTTGTCTGGTTTCCTTGGTTACTCATTTTGTCCACCTGTCTCTGGTGGACAAAACGCCAACTCACCTGCTTCCCGAGCACTAATCAGAGGCAGCATTTAAGCTTGTCTTTGCCAGTCAGTCGCCCTGTGCTGACTTGTTTCATGCCTTGCCATAGTTTCGTGCTTCATGCCATGCCAAGTAAGTTTTGTTTGATTTACGTTCTTAGTCTAGACTTCTTGGACAGGTGTGGTAGAAAACGGATGGATGGATATAAATGCATGAGAATGTTTTT
Organism: Nerophis ophidion; assembly: GCF_033978795.1. Lineage (NCBI taxonomy): Eukaryota > Metazoa > Chordata > Actinopteri > Syngnathiformes > Syngnathidae > Nerophis > Nerophis ophidion. Next base: position 2,722,849 of record NC_084612.1, read on the forward strand.
TGTTTTGCACGTTATTTTCTAGCACTGTGATTACCAGCGAAATTATTCATAATTATCGCGTTAAGCAATGTCAGCTAAGATTTATCTGAGAGCCAGATGCTGTCATCAAAATGTGGCTCTAGAGCCATAGGTTCCCTACTCCTGGAATAGAAAGTACTTTATTGATCCCTGGGGGAAATTCAGCACCACAGTTCACTCACAATAAACAATAATAATAATAAATATTATTTGAAATATATTATTTATATAACATATGAATAATATAAATATATTCTACATTTAAGTGCAGTCAAGAAGGAACATATGCATTATACAGTCTGATGGCTGTCGGTATGAAGGACCTCCTGTGTCGTTCCGTGTTACATTTTGGGAGTCTGAGCCTTCCACTGAACGTGCTCATTCTCTCCGCAAGGTCCGAGTGTAGTGGCTGGGAAGTGTTGTCCATAATGGATGGATGGATGGAGTGTAGTGTGCTGTGAATTTGACTCCTCCATTATTTTGAGTCTTTGTATATGTTGGCATTAAGGACTTGCCAGGAGTGATCACATTCCTATCATTGCAAAACTCGACTTATTGAGGGTGTGCATGCAGTCACGCTGTGCCCTAGCCTTCCTTTTCCAAATGGGCCGAAGAGCGGGTATGTGGCGAAATTAAACACGGACTAGAGCGCTGAGACTAGCCAAACGTGCCGGACTTTGGGTGTGAAGGGGACCCTTAGCTCGATCCGAAAACTGTATTTTCCCCACCAAGCAGGATTGGAAGCAGTTCCCATGAAAGACGGACCATGCTGGCGCCACAGCGAGGCCACAGAGGGCGAAGCACGGGGGCGGCGCTGACGTAACTGTGTCTTTTTTACACGTGCGGGTGTCGGGATTGTTTGAACAGGTACGCGCATCGCTGAGGGTTGTTGACTATGTGCGCTGACAAGTAGATTACAGAGAAGGACGTAGCTGCCATACCAGCACACCGCTGGCCTTAAATCACATCAATGTTTTTTCATTTTTTAAGAATAGACTCTCCTGTCCTGCTTCTGCGGAGAAGACCCAAAGGCTCACTGGCTTCTGTTTGGAGGAAAAGGGGGGGAAAAAAAAGACTTCCCGCTCTTCAAGCCCCGTCGTCCGTGAGAAGCCAGTTGGTCCCAATTAAAGAGCAAACACAAACAAAGAGCGTACACATTAGGAGCATTTTAGCGGGGCACTGGCCCGCTGTGACTCACCAAGCTTGGCGTCAGCAAGCTTTGACGCTGAAGTCACTCGCGGGGTTGAAAGGGGTCACTTTGTCTGCGTCGTTTATTCAGCGCGACAAAACATGCTTTTGTGCTTTCAACTACAGGACACGGTAGAACCACTTAAATGGAGCTAGATTCCCCCGAAAGATTGACTGGAAGCAGAGAGGCCGCGGCCACGTTGAAAGGCATTTTTGGAACTTTTACAACCTGTGCAGGGAGCGCTCGCTTTTGGCAAGTGGTATCGGGTAAGCAAGTGCGCTACTCTTACTTGGACCTTAGCACGGCAGAGGTAGGCCAGTGCCTAAGCTGGACGTGTCGTTCAATCAATCCAATCGTTCTTCACACAAATGTAAAATGAATGACGTCCAGCTTGTGTAAAAGATATAAACCGAACTGCTTGAAATAATGCAAAAGTCGCAATAGGCGATAGAACTGGGCGATATAAATAAAATAAATGATAAATGGGTTGTACTGGTGTAGCGCTTTTCTACCTTCAAGGTACTCTAAGCGCTTTGACACTACTTCCACATTTACCCATTCACACACACATTCACACACTGATGGAGGGAGCTGCCATGCAAGGCGCTAACCAGCACCCATCAGGAGCAAGGGTGAAGTGTCTTGCTCAGGAAACACAACAGACGTGACGAAGTTGGTATTAGGTGGGGATTGAACCAGGGACCCTCGGATATGTAGGGCTGGGCGGTGTGGACTTTTTTTAATATCTCAATATTTTTAGGCCATGTCACGATACACGATACATATCTCGATATTTTGGCTTAGCCTTGAATGAACACTTAATGCGTATAATCACAGCAGTATGATGATTCTGTGTGTCTATATTAAAACATTCTTGTTCATACTGCAATAATATATGCTCATTTTAAACTTTCATGCAGAGAGGGAAATCACAACTAAGTCATTTGACCAAAACTGTATTTATTAATCAGTTATTAAGCAGTGGCACAAACATTCGTGTCATTTCCAAAACATAAAATAGAAGAATGTCAGAGACATTTTAAAACAAGCTATTAGTGCACTTTTGTGCATGATGTCACTAAGATGACATATCAAAACAACACTCAATTAAAGTGCACTTTTTGTACAGAACGCCACTACAATAGTTTAAAACAAATAAAGTGCACTTTTGCGCATGATGTGACACAAGATATTTCAATAACTGTCAAAAATGAGCTGCATAATAGGAAATCCAATAGTCTCCGTCCTTCGTTATGTGGTAGGTTCCTGCGGACGTTATCTCCTTCTGTTGTTGACTATTTTTTTCATACGGTGTTGATCTGGAAATGGTTGCTTCAGCATTTTGTTGGTGTGGCACCGAACGGAGATGTTGACATGCGGAGTTTCAAGTACTCTTCATTCTCTAGCGCAGGGGTAGGGAAGCTATGGTTCTAGAGCCAGATGTGGCTCTTTTGATGACTGCATCTGGCTCTCGGCTAAATCTTAGCTGACATTAGTTAACACGGTAAGTAATTATTAATTCCGCTGGTAAACACTTTGTTAAATATAACGTTCAAAATATAAAACATTCTCATGCATTTTAATCCATCCATCCATTTCTACCACACTTGTTCAAGAAGTCGCATTAATTGTAAGTAGTATTGTATTTATTATTGTTTAGCTTCAGAATAACAATGTTAGTAAAAAAGAATAACAGAAATTGTACCCTATAAATGTTGGTCTTGCTTAAAAATGCACGCATTTAGTTGTATTCAGTGTTAAAAAATATCATATGGTTCTTACGGAAATACATTTTCAAATATTTGGCTTTCATGGCTCTCTCAGCCAAGAAGGTTCCCCGACCCCTGCTCTAGCGGGTGACTTTTCAAATGATGCTACAAATTAGCAGTGCGGCTACTTTTTTTGTAGCAACGCTTTTGCCGCACACTTGACAAATTACGGTTGGCTGTTTAACATCTTCCTGCTTGAAGCCAAACCACCGCCAGACGATGGACCCCCTTCTGGTTTTCTTGGGAATTAATTCTTCTTTCTTCCTTTGTTACCAGATTTGCACCTTCTTTCTCTCGTATTACCACTCGCACGGTTCCGCTAGCATCACAGCAAACGTTACCCATGCCGCTACCTGTCTGCTCCGCGAGGGTGTATGACGTTGCACGCTCAACAGTATTTGACGTTTGTAAGAAGGTGCGCTTGTTTTACGTCTCTGTGAGAAGGAGAGACATAGTGTAATGCCCGCAGGTAAAAGCAACTGTGTCGAGTATCACGATATAGTCATTTACTCTATCGCACAGAGACAAACCCGCGATATATCGGGTATATTCGATATATTGCCCAGCTCTAATCACATTGATTGATTGATTGATTGATTGATACTTTTATTAGTAGATTGCACAGTACAGTACATATTCCGTACAATTGACCACTAAATGGTAACACCCGTATATGTTTTTCAACTTGTTTAAGTCGGGGTCCACGTTAATCAATTCCTGGTACAAATATATACTATCAACATAATACAGTCATCACACAGGTTAATCATCATAGTATATTCATTGAATTATTTACATTATTTACAATCCGGGGGGTGGGATGAGGAGCTTTGGTTGATATCAGTACTTCAGTCATCAACAATTGCATCAACAGAGAAATGTGGACATTGAAACAGTGTAGGTCTTATTTAGTAGGATATGTACAGCCAGCAGAGAGCATAATGAATCCAGATAGCATAAGAACAAGTACAGTATATACATTAGAAGTACATTTGATTATTTACATTAGGTTGTTTATCATCCGAGGAGATGGGATGTGAATGGAGGAGGGTATTAGTAAAGTGTTGAAGTTGCCTGGAGGTGTTGTTTAAGAGCGGTTTTGAAGGAGGATAGAGATGCACTTACTTTTATACCTGTTGGGAGTGCATTCCACATTGATTTGGCAAAGAAAGATATTGAGTTAAGACCTTTGTTAGATGGAATCTGGGTTTAACGTGGTTTGTGGAGCTCCCCCTGGTGTTGTGGTTATGGCGGTCATTTACGTTAAGGAAGTAGTTTGACATGTATTTTGGTATCAGGGAGGTTTGGCGGATTTTATAGACTAGGCTCAGTGCAAGTTGTTTTACTCTGTTTTACACAATATAATTGTTTTACATTGGTCGATATACATAATTACTGAGGTTTTTTTAATGACTGATCGGAAATAAGGACCAGGAGAAAAATATATTAGATGTAAACATTTTTATTTCAAATGTAGCTTTAATCTGATTATAATCCCCTCAACTATTATGGCAGAAAGGAAATGAAATGTCAACACAAACATGGAAAACACTTAATATAAAGAACATTCTGAAATCACATTGAACACTTAACAATTTCCTCTTAAAATGAAGGTGCAAAAATATGAAAGTCGCAAGAAGTGCTTAATAAAATGGTAGAAAGTGTAAATGTGAGTATAGAGAAACCTGAGAATTTTGCAGTGTCAGTGCCAGCTGTGCTCAAGGGTGGCGAGGCTAAGGTAATGTGGTATTACTGATTACAAGCGCCTTGGTCTGATTATGATCCGCTTAAAAAAGATAAATCCAAAAAACTGCCATCCCCTTGATATGACTTTTCCGGTTTTATCAACAGTTTCTTTGCTCACTGCAGCACTCACTTTTAGTTTCTGTTCTCACTCTATGCAAATAATCAACCACGGGACAACAAGATGGCGCAACCAAACCTGACAGATGATACTGTTATGTGATTTGCTGTTAACGTGACACTCCCACTGATCGGTGATCACTACCTGCGTTACTCGGTTAGCGAGTGCCTTTGTTCATTCAACCAACCGTTTTGCATTTTATCAAACACGTTTTTTTTTCTTGAAATTCAATATGTGACTATCGCGATACATGTTTAGCATTTTATTGCCTATATCTATCATACTTGGTATTATTCTTAATGATATTTGTATCGTTCCACCCACCTTTGTTTACATGCAAGAGCCTTACTTTAGTTTTTAGAATGGCTTATTGTATCGATACCATGAATTGATTAATGTGGACCCCGACTTAAACAAATTGAAAAACTTATTCGGGTTTACCATTTAGTGGTCAATTTTACGGAATATGTACTGTACTGTGCAATCTACTAATAAAAGTTTCAATCCAAAAAACATCTTCCTACAGTGTGTAGTGTAGCATGCTAAGCTATTCCTCCTTCTCCAGTGATACTTGTAAAGGCACACAAAAAGGCAAAAATCTGTCAAACACACACCCGTAATGTGTTGCCTGCGTTATTATTTTACTAATAATTACACCACATGATGGCGCTGTTCTTAAATCCGTAAGTTTGAACCCATAAGTCTTAATTTGACTGGAAATTTCTCCAACACCTCAATATGCTCAACCCTTAAGGCCTGAACTATGCCCTTGTATCTTGTAGCTTGCGTAGACTGACGCCGAGTGGCTTCTCCGCCTCCGAAGCTTTCGGCGGACGTTTAAATGCACCGCCAAAAACATTTAGCTTCGCGTCAGCACAGCTTTTTTTATTTCTATCATTTCCGAGTTTTCATTCCTGCCTATCCTCTGGCTTGATTATGGACAACAACGGTGCCGTTTGTTTCAAAATGATTAGTTCCAGGTCCAACAACAATCTGGATGTGCCTTTACCATGAATTTATTAACGTGGACCCCGACTTAAACAAGTCGAAAAACTTATTCAGGTGTTACCATTTAGTGGTCAATTGAACGGAATATGTACTGTACTGTGCAATCTACTAATAAAAGTTTCAGTCAATCAATCAATCAAAACATTCGGATCAATTGAACGGAATATGTACTGTACTGTACAATCTACTAATAAAAGATTCAATCAATCAATCAAAACCTTCAGTCACCATTTTTTACAACTACTACACACAAGAAGCTATTAGCTAGTCAACAAGAGTTGTAATTTCTCGTTTATCGTTTTGTAAGAAAATTGCACGTCAATTGCATGTCAATCATTTTGACTCGGGGGAGCCTTTAGAGAAAAAAATGTGTCTATATTCAGGAACACTTGTACAAACCCGCACAATAATGAATGAATGAAATAAGTTTATTTCGGTCATATAATCAACCGATTTGTGTGATCAGTTTTACAGTACATGTTATATGTATACATTAATGCACATTTACACACGGAAGAAAAGAAAAAGAATGACCAAAAAAGGAATAGGCTGAAGCCAAAGCTTATATTTGCCTATCCTATACCTTCACTGAAGATTAGATTGCCTGGAACATCAACGTTAAAAAAAAAAAAAAAAATCAAAAATCAATGGGATGAAAGTAATTGTTACTATATTTTATAATTTTCAATTATTTCACCTTTCAATGTTTTCTTAAACCTTACCAAAGAAGTGCATGTCTTCAGCTCATCACTGAGCTTGTTCCACCATTTAACTCCTAAAACTGTAATACATTTGTATTTTATATTTGTTCTCGCTTTACCTATTTCAAAAATCGATATCCCCCGTAAATTATAGTTTTCTCCTCTTAAATGAAATAGCCTGAGAGTACAAGCTGGAAGACTGTTTTTTACTCGAAACATAATTTCCATTGTTTTTAAAAACACAATGTCTGAAAATTTTAATACCTTTGAACTCATAAATAATGGATTGGTATGTTCATAGTAGCAGGCTTTGTGTATCATTCTAATGACCCTTTTTTGAAGTTTTATTATTGGGTCTATGTTTGTTTTATAAACATTTCCCCAAATTTCAACACAATACGTTAAATATGGAAAAATAAAAGAATAATACAACATATGCAGACATGTCTTATTAAGCATGTGTCTTACTTTATAAAGAATAGCAATAGATTTGGATATTTTTCCTTTTATATATTCAATATGCGGTTTCCAACACAGTTTATTATTATTCCCAAGAATTTAGTTTCATATACTCTATCAAAGGGCTTCACGGTGGCAGAGGGGTTAGTGCGTCTGCCTCACAATACGAAGGTCCTGCAGTCCTGGGTTCAAATCCAGGCTCGGGATCTTTCTGTGTGGAGTTTGCATGTTCTCCCCGTGAGTGCGTGGGTTCCCTCCGGGTACTCCGGCTTCCTCCCACTTCCAAAGACATGCACCTGGGGATAGGTTGATTGGCAACACTAAATTGGCCCTAGTGTGTGAATGTTGTCTGTCTATCTGTGTTGGCCCTGCGATGAGGTGGCGACTTGTCCAGGGTGTACCCCGCCTTCCGCCCGATTGTAGCTGAGATAGGCGCCAGCGCCCCCCGCGACCCCAAAAGGGAATAAGCGGTAGCAAATGGATGGATGGATGGATGGATACTCTTATCAATTTCCACTAATGTATGATGGAATGCTAAAAACATTATGACAGAGCACCTTAAAAAAACGGAATGGAATTTTAGATGTTTTTACTGAATGAGACACCCACAATGTACATGATTATAAAGAATGCAGGGTTTACAATATTAACTATGAACAATAAAACACTGAATATTGACAACATGTGAACGACTCACCCCCTCTCGATCGTCATTTTTACAATCAACCAAAACGCAACAACAATGCAACAAACACGGCAAGGTATGAACACATAGAGTTAAAAAAAACAAACCCCACCTACAATCTGATACATCTGATATATCACTAACCTTTAGAAATTTTGTTGTGGAAATCTCCTTCCGCGCCCTGACACCCGCATTTCAGGCTGGCCGCCCTGGAAACACTCTGTGGAAACGCTCCCCACCCGCGCTGCTTGGTGCCTCGTCTGAGCTGCTGTGACTTAGATTACCATAGTATCTCGTATATAATGCAATATGTGTCAAATGATTATAAGAATTAGAGTATGCCCGTATAACCAGCATGTCTTCAAAAGCATTATGATTGCTTTAGGGACGGTGTGGCGAAGTTGGGAGAGTGGCCGTGCCAGCAACCTGAGGGTTCCTGGTTCGATCCCCACTTTCTATCAACCTCGTCACGTCCGTTGTGTTCTTGAGCAAGACACTTCACCCTTGCTCCTGATGGGTGGCGGTTAGGGCCTTGCATGGCATCTCCCGCCATCAGTGTGTGAATGTGTGTGTGAATGGGTGAAGGTGGAAATAGTGTCAAAGCGCTCTGAGTACCTTGAAAGTAGAAAAGCGCTATACGGATATAACCCATTTACCATTTATTTACCATGATTCACAACTCATTGGCAGGCCGCATTTACAGTATTTCTGTAAAACATAGGCCAGGCCATTTTTACACTTTCTGCATAGGTGGCGTTCCTTTCCAGCGCTTTGCTGGTCCTGTTTCAAAACCACCATGGTTATATGTCAAAACCAGGAGCCCGGTTGTTGTCAACGACACCTGACCCAGCAGGTCAAGGTAGCTGAGGTCAAAGGACAATGGCTGTTGCTCCTGGCGTTACAGAGACATTATCAAATGACAATCATACCTTCCTGTACTACTTGTAGAAGTCCTGTGTTGCATTTTGACGCTGTGTTGATGTCAAGAAGGGCAAACTAATATAGTCAAGTGCAACTAATGGGTGAGTTAGAATTCAGGGTTAACCTTAAAGGGGAACTGCAATTTAAAAAAAATGTTGGCCAACATTCACAATCCCAAAAAACATCCAACGTTTAATATACACATTCAAAGTATATTTGTAATGAGGTACTGGCACATTTATAACAAGATATTTATGTATTTAGCTCATTGTGAGCATTCATTTCAAAGACATATCACAATTTTTCCTATTTGCATCAACAACAACACTAGCATACTACATGAGAGACAACAAACATATTAAAATAATCACGTACTGTACAATGTTTGCTTTCACTGAGATGTCGACTGATGGAATGTTCATATTTTTCAGTTTAGATGAAGAATTAATCTTGATCCTTACAAAAGTTGCCGCAAACAGTCAATCATTTAATCAATGTTTTTTTTTATATAGCCTTAAATCACAAGTGTCTCAAAGGGCTGCACAGGCCACAACAACATCTGCGGTACAGAGCCCACATAAAGGCAAGGAAAAAGTCACCCTAGTGGGACATCGGTGACAATGACTATAAGAAACCTTGGAGAGGACCGCATAAGGGGAGGACCCCCCCCCCCCTCTAGGGGAGACTGAAAGCAATGGATGTCGAGCGGGTCTAACATGATATTGTGAAAGTCCAGTCCATAGTGGATCCAACATAACAGGGAGAGTCCAGTCCATAGTGGATCCAATAGAGTAGCGAGAATCCCATTCATAGTGGAGTCAGCAGGAGACCATCCCAAGCGGAGACGGATCAGCAGCGCAGAGATGTCCCCAACCGATGAACAGATGAGCGGTCCATCCTGGGTCCCGACTCTGGACAGCCAGCAATTCATCCATGGCCACCGGACCTGTGTCCCCCCCACCCCACTCCACAAGGGAGAGGGGGGCAGAGGAGAAAAAGAAAAGAAACGGCAGATCAACTCGTCCAAAAAGGGGCTCTATTTAAAGGCTAGAGTATACAAATGAGTTTTAACATGGGACGCTCTATAGCCCGCAGACTTTTTTTGGGCTCTAGGAATCACTAATAAGCCGGAGTTCTTTGAACGCAGATTTCTTGCCGGGACATATGGTACAATACAATCGGCAAGATAGGATGGAGCTAGACCGTGTAGTATTTTATACGTAAGTAGTAAAACCTTAAAGTCACATCTTAATTGCGGGGGAAGCCAGTGCAGGTGAGCCAGTATAGGTATATATGTATGTATATATGTATATAAAGGTATATACAGTATAGGCATAATATGATCAAACTTTCTTGTTCTTGTCAAAAGTCTAGCAGCCGCATTTTGTACCAACTTTAATCTTTTAATGCTAGACATGGGGAGACCCGAAAATAATACGTTACAGTCATCGAGACGAGACGTAACGAACGCATGGATAATGATCTCAGCGTCGCTAGTGGAAGACAAGAGTTGGGTCGAAGTTAATACCCAAATTCTTTACCGAGTCGCCTTGTGTAATTGTTTGGTTGTGGTGTTATTAAATAGATGTCGGTGTCTAGCAGGACCGATAATCAGCATTTCCAGGCGTTTTTACAGGTATAAATTTGATGTCACAGATGACCAACTTCTTGGTTTATGGTCACAACCTTCTACTATCTAGGTGAGAGCCATGATTTATCATCGAGAATTAACTTTCACCAGCTCAGAGGAGATCATAATGCAGCAGCTCAGTATGTCAACACTGCAGCTACATAAACTAGTTCAAAATAGTTTGTCTGCGTTAGTTCTTGTAATACCAATGTTGCTAATTTTTAATATCAAATTATTCAGGTCTGGAGATGTAAATTAAGTATTTTAGGCGATTTTTGGATGCATTTTAGAGTGATTTAGAGGCAGAATGGATTACTCCCGTTACATGGATTGTTAGCCACCTACAACAAGAAAGAATGGAAATAAAAAAAAACATTTCCGTTATTGTCTCTCATAATTATTTTGAATGATAGGCAACATTCCGAAACGAATTCAGTTCCCCTTTAAGGTGGACACATGACGTCAATTTTAATTTGTGACAATAGCAAGCATTTTGTCGGGCTGCAAAATGATTATCAAAGCTGAAATCTGAATACTGGATGGATCTTTTCCAATAAGGTCATTTTTGAAACTCACTCGAGGACATTGGAAATAGACTCTCGCTGTCAGAAGGAAGGTTCAGCGTGTTCTTTTATGTGACGGAGAAGAAGACAGTGTTCCTGCCTCCAGTCGGAGAAGAGAAACGTTTCATGTTCTGGAAGAAAATCCAGCACAATAGAAGAAGACCATATTATGTGTTCTTGACACGCTTACTCATCTTGTAATATCTCTCAGATTTACTTTCAAATGTTGATAACTGTTAAAAAAAATCATTATTAACTTAAAACTTTAAACTCTATAAAGCAGGGCTCACCAACCTTTTTGAAACCAAGAGCTACTTCTTGTGTACCGATTAATGCGAAGGGCTACCAGTTTGATACACACTTAAATAAATTGCCAGAAATAGCCAATTTGCTCAATTTACCTTTAATAAATAAATCTATATATCTAAAAAAATGGGTATTTCTGTCTGTCATTCCGTCATACATTTTTTTTTCCTTTTACGGAAGTTTTTTGTAGAGAATAAATGATGAAGAAAACATTTAATTGAACGGTTTAAAAGAGGAGAAAACACAAAAAAAATGAAAATTACATTTTGAAACATAGTTTATCTTCAATTTCGACTCTTTAAAATTAAAAATTCAACCGAAAAAAAGAAAAGAAAAACTATTTAATTTGAATCTTTTTGAAAAAATTAAAAAAAGAATTTCTGGAACATCATTAGTCATTTTTTCTGATAAAGATTAATTTTAGAATTTTAATGACGTTTTAAATAGGTTAAAATCCAATCTGCACTTTGATAGAATATATAACAAATTGGACCAAGCCATATTTCTAACAAAGACAAATTATTATTTCTTCTAGATCTTCCAGAACAAACATTTGAAGAAAATTCAAAATACTTTGAAATAAGATTTAAATTTGATTCTACAGATTTTCTAGATTTGCCAGAATATTTTTGGGGAATTTTAATCATAATAAATTTGAAGAAATATTCGACAAATATTCTTCGTTGAAAAAACAGAAGCTAAAATGAAGAATTGAATTAAAATGTATTTATTATTCTTTACAATAATAATTTAAAAAAAACCTTTACCATTGATTTAAATTGTCAGGAAAGAAGAGGAAGGAATTTAAAAAGTAAAAAGGTATATGTGTTTTAAAATCCTAAAATCATTTGTAAGGTTGTATTTTATCTCTAAAATTGTCTTTCTGAAAGTTATAAGAAGCAAAGTAAAAAATAAATGAATTTATTTAAACAAGTGAAGACCAAGTCTTTAACATATTTTCTTGGATTTTCAAATTCTATTTGAGTTTTGTCCCTCTTAGAATTAAAAATATCAAGCAAAGCGAGACCAGCTTGCTAGTAAATAAATACAATTTAAAAAATAGAGGCAGCTCACTGGTAAGTGCTGCTATTTGAGCTATTTTTAGAACAGGCCAGCGGGGGGACTAATCTGGTCCTTACAGTTGACCTGGTGCCCGCGGGCACCGCATTGGTGACCCCTGCTATAAAGTATAGCGCTATATCGAAATCTGTTACGCATTAAGTTTTATGTTTTTCAACTATTTAACCCGCAGTTCCCCCTTTGTTTGATTAGAATTGATTCAGTATAGTGAGATTTCAACAATAAAACTAGGCATGGACAACACCATCAATTAGGTAATCAACTGTTGATTGATGGTTGATTGTGTCTTCAAAGCCCAAAATGGCAGCGACCAGCAGAGTTGTTGGTTTAGTCCCAACTACATGGCGGTCTTTGGCGAAATAAAGCATGACTTAAACTGCGACTTTCACCACCTAGTTCAGGCCTAGGCAATTATTTTGACTCAGGAGGCTAAATTTAGAGAAAAAAAAAATTAAAATATTAAACGGGAGTGCGCCCTATGGTCCGGAAAATACATTAATACATTTTGGAACATTTATTGATTGGTATTGATCGCATGCATCAAACAAAACCCATTTTTACCTTTACCTTTACGTGCCAACTTCTCGACTTTTAGATGCAAACCATCTACGTGCAAGCCATTTATCGGTGTACGAATGCTACAGTACATAATAGTGTTGTCCCGATAAATATTTTGGTACCGGTACCAAAATGTATTTTGATACTTTTCGGTACATTTCAATACTTTTCTAAATAAAGGGGTATCTGGGTGCCTGTATATCTATTTTTAGGAAACACGAATAGAAAACCTCACAATAATGTCTGATTGAATGCTAAAAACGTTATGACAGACCGCCTTAAAAACTGAAATTTAAATTTTTTTTTTTTTGAATGAGACACCCGGAATGTAGGGGTGTAACGGTACGTGTATTTGTATTGAACCGTTTCGGTACGGGGGTTTCGGTTCGGTACGGGGGTGTACCGAACGAGTTTCTAATTTAAAGTCTTAACAAGCTGCTGTGCTTCTTCTGCCTCTGTCTCAGGACCCAGCATTGTCCCACCCACGCAACCATCTGATTGGTTGCATATATAGCGGTAACAGCCAATCAGCAGTGCGTATTCATAGCCCATGTAGTAAATGCTTCAGCGTCGAGCTGATAGGTGTTTCGCAGGTGAGCATAAGGCAGCGTACTCTCCCCAAATGATAATAAACACCTCCCAGTCAACTACTACTAACATCACTATGAGCTAGTTGACCTTCTGGAAACTTAAACTGCAGCTCAGCCTGCTCGCAGTTCCGGCTTGAGGTGAAGGCTAATTAGCTTTTAGCGTAACGTTAGCTCATTTTGCTGTGTGTGCGTTTGTGTGTGTTTTACGGACAGAAAAGCTTTGAATGGCAGGGTTCCCTGCTATTACATGTTAATACAAATATAACATTTACATAATAAAAATCAACTACAGGCTTCCCAAATGCTGTAATAAATTAAGTTTATTTGAAACTGTTTAATGTTGCACTTTTTATATGTAGAAGAAAAGTTTTGTCATTTTATTTAATCTGAGCAACAATTTGAGGCAGTTTAATGTTGATTAACGTGGGCAGAATTATTATAGTGTTCCCAATGTTAAAAGGATAAAGCCATTGTTTACAAATTTGGTAAATAAATAACCAAAAAATGTATATTTTGTAGTTTTCTTACTGTACCGTGACCTCTAAACCGCGGTACGTACTGAGCCGAAATCTTTGTGTACCGTTACACCCCTACCGGAATGTACATGAAAGTAAAGAATGTGGGATTTACGAATGAACAATAAAACACTGAATATTGACAAGATATGAACATCACACTCCCTCTCGATCTACATATTTTACAATCAAGCAAAACGCAACAAACACAGCGAAATATGAACATGAAGGGTAAAAAAATAAACCCACCTACAATTTGATACATCTGATACATCACTAAGCTTTAGAACTCTGTTGTAAAAATCACCTTCTGCGTCTGTCCCGCTCTGGAAATGCTCCCCACCCACACTGCTTGGTGCCACGTCTGAGCTGCTGTGACTTAGATGACCATACTAACTAGTATATCACGCAAAAGCGCAGATTCCAACCATTGAAATACTTTGTATAGTTCAAGACTTACGGTAATTTGAAAACATCACTGCACATCATAATGGCAGTTACAGTTTGGATCTTAAAGATCTAAAAAAAATTGGGGGAAATGTCTGGCGTGCCAAATTGAAAATCTTAAAGGGGAACATTATCACAATTTCAAAAGGGTTAAAAACAATAAAAATCAGTTCCCAGTGGCTTGTTGTATTTTTTTAAATTTTTTTTCAAAATTTTACCGGTCCCCGAATATCCCTAAAAAAAGCTTTAAAGTGCTTGATTTTCGCTTTTTGCGATGCGACTCTCCATTTCCCTGTGACGTCATACAGTGCTGCCAATGTAAACAAACAACGGCGAATACCACAGCAAGATATAGCGACATTAGCTCGGATTCAGACTCGGATCTCAGCGATTTAAGCGATTTAACTGATTACGCATGTATTGAAACGGATGGTTGGAGTATGAAAGTATTGAAGAAGAAACTGAAGCTATTGAGCGAATAGCTATTGACGCTATTCATAGCCATAGCATGGCCGAATAGCTGCGTTAGCATCGCCGGTAAAATGTGCGGACCAAACGATCAGGACTTTCGCATCTTGTGACACTGGAGCCACTTAAATCCTTCGATTGGTAAGTGTTTTTTTCGCATTAAATGTGGGTGGAAGGAAGTTCCATCGTGCCCCGGAGTTGGGGCACGATGGCGAGCGCCTGGTGGTCGGGCCTGTCCCCATGGGGCCCGGCCGGGCACAGCCCGAAGAGGCAACGTGGGTCATCCCTCCAATGGGCTCACCACTCATAGGAGGGGCCATAGAGGTCGGGTGCATTGTGAGCTGGGCGGAAGCCGAAGGCAGGGCACTTGGCGGTCCGATCCTCGGCTACAGAAGCTAGCTCTTGGGACGTGGAAAGTCACCTCACTGGGGGGGAAGGAGCCTGAGCTAGTGCGCGAGGTAGAGAAGTTCCGGCTGGATATAGTCGGACTCACCTCGACGCACAGCAAGGGCTCTGGAACCAGTTCTCTCGAGAGGGACTGGACCCTCTTCCACTCTGGCGTTGCCGGCAGTGAGAGGCGACGGCCTGGGGTGGCAATTCTCGTTGCCCCCCGGCTCAAAGCCTGCACGTTTGAGTTCAACCCAGTGGACGAGAGGGTAGCTTCCCTTCGCCTTCGGGTGGGGGGGCGGGTCCTGACTGTTGTTTGTGCTTACGCACCAAACAGCAGTTCAGAATACCCACCCTTTTTGGGTACACTCGAGGGAGTACTGGAAAGTGCTCCTCCGGGTGATTCCCTTGTCCTACTGGGAGACTTCAACGCTCATGTTGGCAACGACAGTGAAACCTGGAGAGGCGTGATTGGGAAGAATGGTCGCCCGGATCTAAACCCGAGTGGTGTTTTGTTATTGGACTTTAGTGCTCGTCACAGTTTGTCCATAACAAACACCATGTTCAAACATAAGGGTGTCCATATGTGCACTTGGCACCAGGACACCCTAGGCCGCAGTTCCATGATCGACTTTGTAGTTGTGTCATCGGATTTGCGGCCTTATGTTTTGGACACTCGGGTGAAGAGAGGGGCGGAGCTTTCTACCGATCACCACCTGGTGGTGAGTTGGCTGCGATGGTGGGGGAGGATGCCAGACAGACCTGGCAGGCCCAAGCGCATTGTGAGGGTCTGCTGGGAACGTCTGGCAGAGTCTCCTGTCAGAGAGAGTTTCAATTCACACCTCCGGGAGAACTTTGAACATGTCACGAGGGAGGTGCTGGACATTGAGTCCGAGTGGACCATGTTCCGAACCTCTATTGTCGAGGCGGCTGATTGGAGCTGTGGCCGCAAGGTTGTTGGTGCCTCTCGTGGCGGTAATCCCAGAACCCGTTGGTGGACACCAGCAGTGAGGGATGCCGTCAAGCTGAAGAAGGAGTCCTATCGGGTTCTTTTGGCTCATAGGACTCCGGAGGCAGTGGACGGGTACCGACGGGCCAAGCGGTGTGCAACTTTAGCAGTCGCGGAGGCAAAAACTCGGACATGGGAAGAGTTCGGGGAAGCCATGGAAAACGACTTCCGGACGGCTTCGAAGCGATTCTGGACCACCATACGGCGCCTCAGGAAGGGGAAGCAGTGCACTATCAACACCGTGTATGGTGCGGATGGTGTTCTGCCGACTTTGACTGCGGATGTTGTGGATCGGTGGAGGGAATACCTCGAAGACCTCCTAAATCCCACCAACACGTCTTTCTTTGAGGAAGCGGTGCCTGGGGAATCTGTAGTGGACTCTCCTATTTCTGGGGCTGAGGTCGCTGAGGTAGTTAAAAAGCTCCTCGGCGGCAAGGCCCCGGGGGTGGATGAGATCTGCCCAGAGTTCCTTAAGGCTCTGGATGCTGTGGGGCTGTCTTGGTTGACAAGACTCTGCAGCATCGCATGGACATCGGGGGCGGTACCTCTGGATTGGCAGACCGGGGTGGTGGTCCCTCTCTTTAAGAAGGGGGACCGGAGGGTGTGTTCCAACTATCGTGGGATCACACTCCTCAGCCTTCCCGGTAAGGTTTATTCAGGTGTACTGGAGAGGAGGCTTCGCCAGATAGTCGAACCTCGGATTCAGGAGGAACAGTGTGGTTTTCGTCCTGGTCGTGGAACTGTGGACCAGCTCTATACTCTCGGCAGGGTTCTTGAGGGTGCATGGGAGTTTGCCCAACCAGTCTACATGTGCTTTGTGGACTTGGAGAAGGCATTCGACCGTGTCCCTCGGGAAGTCCTGTGGGGAGTGCTCAGAGAGTATGGGGTATCGGACTGTCTTATTGTGGCAGTCCGCTCCCTGTATGATCAGTGTCAGAGCTTGGTCCGCATTGCTGGCAGTAAGTCGGACACATTTCCAGTGAGGGTTGGACTCCGCCAAGGCTGTCCTTTGTCACCGATTCTGTTCATAACTTTTATGGACAGAATTTCTAGGCGCAGCCAAGGCGTTGAGGGGTTCCTCAGATGATGTAGTCCTGATGGCTTCATCTGACCGGGATCTTCAGCTCTCACTGGATCGGTTCGCAGCCGAGTGTGAAGCGACCGGAATGAGAATCAGCACCTCCAAGTCCGAGTCCATGGTTCTCGCCCGGAAAAGGGTGGAGTGCCATCTCCGGGTTGGGGAGGAGACCCTGCCCCAAGTGGAGGAGTTCAAGTACCTAGGAGTCTTGTTCACGAGTGGGGGAAGAGTGGATCGTGAGATCGACAGGCGGATCGGTGCGGCGTCTTCAGTAATGCGGACGTTGTATCGATCCGTTGTGGTGAAGAAGGAGCTGAGCCGGAAGGCAAATCTCTCAATCTACCGGTCGATCTACGTTCCCATCCTCACCTATGGTCATGAGCTTTGGGTCATGACCGAAAGGATAAGATCACGGGTACAAGCGGCCGAAATGAGTTTCCTCCGCCGGGTGGCGGGGCTCTCCCTTAGAGATAGGGTGAGAAGCTCTGCCATCCGGGAGGGGCTCAACGTAAAGCCGCTGCTCCTCCACATCGAGAGGAGCCAGATGAAGTGGTTCGGGCATCTGGTCAGGATGCCACCCGAACGCCTCCCTAGGGAGGTGTTTAGGGCACGTCCAGCTGGTAGGAGGCCACGGGGAAGACCCAGGACACGTTGGGAAGACTATGTCTCCCGGCTGGCCTGGGAACGCCTCGGGATCCCCCGGGAAGAGCTAGACGAAGTGGCTGGAGATAGGGAAGTCTGGGCTTCCCTGCTTAGGCTGCTGCCCCCGCGACCCGACCTCGGATAAGCGGTAGATGATGGATGGATGGATGGATGGATGGATAAATGTGGGTGGAAGGAAACCTAATATAGTTGCAAAATCATCTGCAGGTTATCCATACATCTCTGTGCCATGTCTGCTCTAGCACCGCCGGTAAATAGCATGTTCGCATCGATTAGCGTAGCATGTTAGCATCGATTAGCTGGCAGTCAACATCAATAAAACTCACCTTTATGAATTCGTTGACTTTATAGTTGCAAATGCATCTGCAGGTTATCCATACATCTCTGTGCCATGTCTGCTTTGGCACCGCCGGTAAATAGCATGTTCGCATCGATTAGCGTAGCATGTTAGCATCGATTAGCTGGCAGTCAACATCAACAAAACTCACCTTTGTGAATTCGTTGACTTTATAGTTGCAAATGCATCTGCAGGTTATCCATACATCTCTGTGCCATGTCTGCTTTAGCACCGCCGGTAAATAGCATGTTAGCATCGATTAGCGTAGCATGTTAGCATCGATTAGCTGGCAGTCACGCCGCAACCAAATATGTCTGATTAGCACATACGTCGACAACAAAACTCCCCTTTGTGATTTCGTTGAATTTATAGTTGCAAATGCATCTGCAGGTTATCCATACATCTCTGTGCCATGTCCGTCATCGCCGGTAAAATGTGGAGACACTTTGGCACATTCAATGGGGGTCTGGCGGCAGACACTTTCGCATCTTCGGGCCAGTGGTGCAACTTGAATCCCTCCCTGTTAGTGTTGTTACACCGTCCGACAACACACCCACGAGGCATGATGTCTCCAAAGTTCCAAAAAATAGTCGTAAAACGGAAAATAACAGAGCTGAGACCCGGTGTTTGTAATGTGTTGAAAATGAAAATGGCGACTGTATTACCTCGGCGACGTCACGTTCTGACATCATCGCAAAAAGAGCGATAAACAGAAAGGCGTTTTATTCGCCCAAATTCACCCATTTAGAGTTCGGAAATCGGTTAAAAAAATATGTGGTCTTTTTTCTGCAACATCAAGGTATATATTGACGCTTACATAGGTCCGGTGATAATGTTCCCCTTTAACGGGCCGCATGTGAGACTCAGGCATTAATTTGCCAACCACTGGACTGGAATGCACACTACAACGCTTTTAACTTTGCACAAGTGTACACACAATCGTCGAAGAACTCCAAGATCAAAGTTTGTTAGTTTTCTCTAAATATGCACGCACCACATGCATCCATACTGTAAAACCTAAACAGGCTGCATGAACCCCAGAGCGGGACAGACAACCTGAAAGCTGGCTGGTTTTTTTTGTAAGGCCAAATCCTCTATGTTTCTGTGGGTGCCACCAGCGCATTGTTCGTAGCGTCGCTTACAGGCAGGTGTAGAAGTGAGAAATGCTTTGTTTATAATAACGGATGAGGGTGGTGCTGGTGTTTCAAAGCCTTGGAGAAGAAACATGTCCGTACATACGTCCAGATGGAATCATAGAAGTAAGAACACTGTTTGATGTTTGCGTCACATATTTCGTTTAAAGGGGTCATATTACTTTTTTTTTTTTCTCCATTTAAAACACTTCCTTGTGGTATTTAGAACATGAAATGGTGGTGCTTTGGCTAAAATGTATTTGGTCTTCAAGCTGCTTTCTGACTGTCCCTTCAAAACGCACATTTTTCCGCGCGGACTTATTTTCGTGTCGCAGTCCCCCTCCACGCCAAGCCACCTTGGACTGTCTTCTCCCTGTCAGCCATGTTGTGGTTTTTAGCTCTTCAATACTGAGGCTACTGACCGACATACAGTATATTGCCAAAAGTATTTGGCCTCCCATCCGAATGATCAGAATCAGGTGTCCTAATCACTTTGCCCAGCCACCGGTGTATAAAATCAAGCACTTAGACATGGAGACTGTTTCTACAAACATTTGTGAAAGAATGGGTCGTTTTCAGGAACTTGGGGATGCCACCTGTGCAACAAATCCAGTCGATAAATTGCCTGGCTCCTAAATATTCCAAAGTCAACTGTCTGCTTTATTATACGAAAATGGAAGAGTTTGGGAACAACAGCAACTCAGCCACGAAGTGGTAGGCCATGCAAACTGACAGAGAGGGGTCAGCGGATGCTGGAGCCCAACTTTCTGCACGGTCCGTTGCTACAGAGCTCCAAACATCATTTGACCTTCCAATTAGCCCACGAACAGAATGTAGAGAGCTTCATGGAATGGGTTTCCATGGCCGAGCTGCTGCCTCTCAGCCATACATCACCAAGTCTAATGCAAAAAGTTGGATGCAGTGGTGTAAAGCACATCGCCACGGGACTCTAGAGCAGTGGTTCTCAACCTTTTTTCAGTGATGTGAAAATGTTTTAATTCAAGTACCCCCTAATCAGAGCAAAGCATTTTTGGTTGAAAAAAAGAGAAAAGAAGTAAAATACAGCACTATGTCATCAGGTTCTGGTTTATTAAAGTGTATAACAGTGCAAAATATTGCTCATTTGTAGTGGTCTTTCTTGAACTATTTGGAAAAAAAGATATAAAAATAAGTAAAAACTTGTTGAAAAAGAAACAAGTGATTCAATTATAAATAAAGATTTCTACATATAGAAGTAATCATCAACTTAAAGTGCCCTCTTTGGGGATTGTAATAGAGATCCATCTGGATTCATCAACTTCATTCTAAACATTTATTCACAAAAAAATAAATCTTTAACATCAATATTTATGGAACATGTCCACAAAAAATCTAGCTGTCAACACTGAATATTGCATTGTTGCATTCCTTTTCTCAGTTTATGAACTTACACTCATATTTTCTTGAAGTGTTATTCAATAAATATATTTATAAAGGATTTTTGAATTGTTGCTATTTATAGAATATTTAAAAAAAAATATCTCACGTACCCCTTGGCATACCTTCAAATACCCCCAGGGGTACGTGTACCCCCATTTGAGAACCGTGGAGACACATTCTCTGGAGTGATGAATCACGCTTTTCCATCTGGCAATCAGGTGGACGAGTCTGGGTTTGGAGGTTGACAGAAAAACGGTACATTTCGGACTGTATCGTGCCGGGTGTGAAATTTGGTGGAGGAGGAATTATGTGGGGTTGTTTTTCAGGGGTCGGGCTTGGCCCCATAGTTCCAGTAAAATAAACTTTGAATGCTCCAGGATACTAAAACATTTTGGACAATTCCATGCTCCCAACCTTGTGGGAACAGTTCAGCCCTTTTTCTTCCAACATGACTGTACACCAGTGCACGAAGCAAGTTCCATAAAAACATGGATAACAGAGTCTGGTGTGGATGCACTTGACTTGCCTGCACAGAGTCCTGACCTGAACCCGATGGACTACCTTTGGGATAAATTAGAACGGAGACTGAGAGCCAGGCCTTCTCGTGTGACCTCACCAATGGTCGAAAATTCCTATAAACACATTCCACAACATTATAGACAGCCAGACATATTGAACCCTATGGGTTAGGAATAGGATGGCACTTCAAGATTGTATGTGATTCAAGGCAGGTGGCCAAATACTTTTGGCAATATATTGTAAGTTAGAAACAGATCCTACTTTTCTTAGAAACAGTGGACCATCCATGTGCAAGTACATGCCAGTCTGCCCCACATCGATAGAGAAAAGAAAGGAACTTTTCGAATCCAACTTTGGACTACGACTGAATAAAAATTGCGGTTAAACCTCTACCATATATGGAGATATTCGCCGGCAAAATAAGTCTCTAAAGTCTCAAATTTTAAACGGCTCTATTGGAGCATGCTTTGAAGTAGGCAAGATGTGTTTGATTTCACATTTTCAGGACTTATGGGGATCTCAAATACACAAAAACAGGTACAAACAGGTAACAAAAATTAGCTTTGCAAGACAGGACCCTTGACTTTAGTCCTAGATGAACAATTGCATTATTTTGTTGGGATAGTTTCACTTCTATGTTACCTATCAGTATCAGGGATGGGCACAAAACTGTATTTCCTGAATATGAGACAACACCTTTATTTTAGGACAAATGTATTTTCAAAACAAAATGAATCTTTGAAATTTTGTTTTGTAGCTGCTCGACAGTTGTTTGGCTTCACTGATCACCATCGTCCTAAAATTACCATTATAACTGAGCCAGATGTAACAGTCCAGATATTTAGAACTCTTTTGCTAAAGACCCATTTTGGTTAAATTAATCTTTCGAATCATTTTTCTAGCCGCGTCACGGAAGACTGCCTCATTGATCCTCGTGGTGCTTGTGCTGACGTTCAGTTCGGTTGCAGGTGGGCCTGCTCTGGCAGGTTCAGTTTTCCGTTTGGTCTGGTCTCCGAGCGCAATTCAACCAATTTCTCAAGCGGTCTCGGTCCTCTTGGAAGTGAACTCTGTTGCTGTGTCACATACAATACCTCGAGATCCAAAATACAAGACCTTTTTTTTTAGGCTGTTTTTAGACTAAGCAACATATCAGTTATTGGAAAGTTGAGTTCTGTCTATTGTTTCCTGAGGCAGCAATGTTATTCTGCTCAAAATGGCATTGAAACAGGAGTTCAGCACATTCAGAGACAAACTCTCCCACCACAAAAACAACACCACCAATCCAATACTATCCCATTCATCAATAAAATGATTGCCAGTTAACCTGGAATGTCCAGCTGAGCTTTTTAAAGTATCAACATCCATCCATCCATCCATTTTCTGCCGCTTATTCCCATTCGGGGTCGCGGGGGGCGCTGGCGCCTATCTCAGCTACAATCGGGCGGAAGGCGGGGTACACCCTGGACAAGTCGCCACCTCATCGCAGGGCCAACACAGATAGACAGACAACATTCACACTCACATTCACACACTAGGGCCAATTTAGTGTTGCCAATCAACCTATCCCCAGGTGCATGTCTTTGGAAGTGGGAGGAAGCCGGAGTACCCGGAGGGAACCCACGCATTCACGGGGAGAACATGCAAACTCCACACAGAAAGATCCCGAGCCTGGATTTGAACCCAGGACTGCAGGACCTTCGTATCAACATGTTCTTAGCAAAACACATTTAAGTCATGTTTGATGAATAACAACATTGTGAAATCCTTTAATGAGTCACCTTTTTGTGTAAGCGGCTTATTTGATCTAAAACGTTTCTTTAATGCGGTCACTCTTTGTTGAAAACTGAACAAGTCGGGCACATTCAATCGAGAGGCGGTGTGACTGTAGCCGGACATAATGGGAACAATGACCCCAAGGCAAGGCTTAAAAACTAAATAAAAACGGCGCTCCAATTGAACTTAAACTGTAGTGTTTGTTTTGTCGCACCGTGCAAACATGTTCTGTCAACAACTCAAGCCGAGTGTACGGTCAATACTTCGAAAATGTATTGGACAAACCTCACGTTATAAATAGTCCTTCACTTCGGGAATGAGGTTCATTGTTGTTTTGGTTCAGCTGAACTCATGTTTTGTAGAGAATGTAGACAAACAGAAAAGGGCAATCCCCAATATGTGATTTTTATGAAGGCAAATTTAATTTGCGAGGAGGTAAGGCTCGATTTACACTGTTTTGTGGCTAAATCCCATTTTGTGCCTATTTCTATATGTTTTTTAGGGACCTAAATGGCTGTGTTTACATTCACTAAATACCTGACACAACCCACATGCGCACTCAACCAAAACGCTCAGAAACAAGTGTAAATAAATACAGTGGAACCTGCTTAAAGCTAGGGTATGTCACTGGCTCATGATAACATCTTTTAAATCAAAAATCTAATCAGTGGTTAGCATATGTTACCATAAGTGGGAACTGTTTTAATTTTTTATTAGAAGAAAAGTTATACAATTAATTAATTTTTCAAACTGAGACTCACTTACTTTGGCTCATTTTCTGTGACCACACCATGCAACCCCCTACACATTTCTATTACATATAACATGTACGAGTCCATAGAAGTGTGGAAATTGATGTTCTGTGTAACACACACACACACACACACACACACACACACACACACACACCCACACACACAGCAGTCCTAGACAGGAGGAGGACAGAATGTAGGTACACAGAACATCAGAGGGTCAAATGTGCGAGAAAATGAGAGCAGACAGTGTTGACAAACAATTTTGCAACCTTGTGTGGGAACCACAGGTGCAGAAACACAAAAGAAGAGTCCCTGTGGGATACAGAAACTGGCAGAGGAATTTTCCGTGCAACGTTGTTATTGTTGTTACTCAGCCAGCGTTGGTGGATCTGATGGACCCGTTGCATCTTGTGGCTTTTAATGCCTCACAATCAAACACTGTCATGTTAAAATACTGAACAGATGTTTATTGGGATAAGGTAAACATCTGTTTCTGAAGGAAGGGGGGGTCGTAAACAGCCGTTGCCCTCGGTAACAAAACAGTTCAAAGAGAAGATGCCTGGAGTTTGCGTCAGGTCCTGCTTCCTCTACGCTTTGTAGATCTCGGGTCATTTAATGCCTCACAATCAAACACTTTAATGTTAAAATAATGAACAGATGTTTATTGGGATAAGGTAAACATCTGTTTAGTATTTTGATATAACAGTGTTTGATTGTGAGGCATTAAAACAGAACAGATGTTTATTGGGATAAGGTAAACATCTGTTGAGTATTTTAACATAAAAGTGTTTGGTTTTGAGGCATTAAAAGCCACAAAATGCAACTGGTCCATCAGACCCACAAACGCTGGCTGAGTAACAACAATATAAACATTACACAAGGGTTAAAAGAACTGCTTTTTTCTTTTTATTTAAAGAAAAAAAAAGTTTAAATTGAATTAAATAAAAATTGTTGTCCAGCCAGACTAAAATGGCGGGTGTTCAAAGCTGTCACTCACGACTGTCTCGTATACACACGCACATGGCACTAGCGCACGCATGTACACAAAAACATTTCCAGGGAAGTGTGTGAGTACATGGAGCGTGTTTTAAATGTTTGGAACAGATTTGGGCAGATTACAATGATTACAGCTGGTTAGAAAGTGAGTGCCCTCTAAGCAGTCGTGTAACTATGGCAACAATTACACACAAATTAAGCTTGTGAATTTTGCGTTTGACCGTTAAGTATTGCAATGTGTTCCGCCCGATTGTAGCTGAGATAGGCGCCAGCGCCCCCCGCGACCCCGAAAGGGAATAAGCGGTAGAAAATGGATGGATGGATGGAATTTTGCGTTTGACCGTTAAGTATTGCAATGTGTGCACACTAGGGATGTAACGATAAACGGTAATTGTCAGGTTCAAACACTGATGACATCTATTAAACAGACAAGAAGCAAGGAATTAAACAGTGACAGGATTCAATTTAGCTCCATGAGGAGAAACGCGTAGACCTGTACCCTTGTACAGTGTTGTCCCACGCTCTAAAGAAAGGTTGCACGCTTCCTCTTTTATTTGGACTTTCCCTGATTACATGGCAACAGCTGTTTCTAAAGGAAGGGGGGTCGTAAACAGCCGTTGCCCTCGGTCACAAAACAGTTCAAAGAAAAGATGCCTGGAGTTTGCGTCAGGTCCTGCTTCCTCTCGACTTTGCAGATCTCGGGTTAAGACAAGATCTTCCTGTGGATTACAATAGATCAAAGAAACCGACACCTTCATGTTGCTTCCCGTACTACACAGTTGAGTTTTACAAGCCTTTTGCTTGGTAAGATCAAAGACAGCTTTTGTCTGCTTGCTGGGAACTCATTCAAACAAAAAGTTTTGTGATAACTGAGATACAATTATTCTGAGAGTAATAAATGTGATTAAATTAAAAATGATTGAAAAACCGTGACTGATAACTGCACTTTGATAAACTCTCTGACTGCCGCTAGCCGTTGACATGAAAACAAGAGACATTAACGTCCTTACCCCATTACGAAACAACATACCCCAATCTAAACTTATATACACAAACACATTGCTGAGCAACTAAGCTATATACTTGTGCACATTCAACCTGCAAGCTGTATGCTCTCTTAGTACAGTGATTGTTTTATAAAAAGGTGTTCTTACAGTACTTTCAAGGACCGCTGAACCGAGTAGGACACCAGAACTCCGGCCACAAATAATAAATAATAATAAAACATTTTATACGTTAAGCACTTTTTATTGAACTAAATCTTAAAGTGCTACAGTACAAGATGATATTTAAAACAATGAAGGCCATTGATACAGATAAAATACTACGATGAAATGATCAGTTTAGCATAAGGAAAACAAAACATGCTAAATGGTGGGTTTTCTCACAGTGTGTCTCTTTATCCGAGTTCTTCAAAACAATAACAAGGTCAAAATATTTCAGTGTGTAGAAGTGCTTTTTGAGCACATTCCACAATACTTTGATAATATTACTAACCGCGATAATCTTGATCACGATAACCGAGGTATGAAATTTTCATATCTTATTCAAACCCAAATCTTGATTTGTAATAATCCGATTATGAACCAATTCTTAATGTTCAAAAATCGATTTTGAGAAGAATTAAAACATTTTTCGTAAGACTAATTTTTTTCTTGTTGCACATTCAAATACATACTTTTGTAACTTATGACCTGTTTGAAAAAGGTTTATTGTCATTTAAAACATACAAATATATACAATCACTGTTATTTTCTTTTATTATTGTTATTTTATTTTAATAATCGCTTTTGTGTTGATTTAGGTTTCTTGTCTTCTTTTTTTTTTTTTAACATGTCCGATGTTACAATACAATTTATTATGAGAATCATGTTGCAGCAAGAAATCATTCTGAATCAAATCGTCACCCCAAGTATTGGAATCCAAACTTGAGTTGTTTAAGATTCACACTCTTAGTAATTAATCCTTGTTTTTATCAAATCAAGTTCCCAACTTGAAATATATCCAAAATTCCGCAGCTTAATTTCCCATTGAAATATACCAGCTCTTTGTAATTCTGTTGTTGATATATTTGTCAGTACCATCGTGTTTTTCTTATAACTGCAAAGTGCTTGCCATGTTAACATAGAATTCTAGGCTAAAAGAGGACATTTTCATTTAAAAATGGTTCAGTTTATGACATGTTTTGTTGTATTGTTAACTATTTTTCACCCATAATCAGTATAATCAGGCCTAAAGTTTGGACACACCTTCTCATTTTAATGCGTTTTCTTTATTTTCATGACTATTTACATTGTAGATTGTCACTGAAGGCATCAAACTTATGTCCCCTGTGAAGTGAAAACCATTTCAGGTGACTGCCTCTTGAAGCCCATTGAGAGAATGCCAAGAGTGTGCAAAGAAGTAATCAGAGCAAAGGGTGGCTATTTTGAAGAAACTAAGGGACAAGCGGTAGAAAAAATGGATGGATAGAATATAAAACATGCTTTCAGTTATTTCACCTTTTTTGTTAAGTAAATAACTCCACATGTGTTCATTCATAGTATTGATGCCTTCAGTGACAATGTACAATGTGAATAGTCATGAAAAAAAATAAAACAAATTGAATGAGAAGGTGTGTCCAAACCGGGCTTCACGGTGGCAGAGGGGTTAGTGCGTCTGCCTCACAATACGAAGGTCCTGCAGTCCTGGGTTCAAATCCAGGCTCGGGATCTTTCTGTGTGGAGTTTGCATGTTCTCCCCGTGAATGCGTGGGTTCCCTCCGGGTACTCCGGCTTCCTCCCACTTCCAAAGACATGCACCTGGGGATAGGTTGATTGGCAACACTAAATTGGCCCTAGTGTGTGAATGTGAGTGTGAATGTTGTCTGTTTGTCTGTGTTGGCCCTGTGATGAGGTGGCGACTTGTCCAGGGTGTACCCCGCCTTCTGCCCGATTGTAGCTGAGATAGGCGCCAGCGCCCCCCGCGACCCCAAAAGGGAATAAGCGGTAGAAAATGGATGGATGGAGGGTGTGTCCAAACCTTTGGCCTGTACTGTATATGCTGTAACTGTCCAATTAGATAAAACCCCCCTTGTTTGATTTTTATCCACATTTAAACAAAACTTTGTGTTATAGGAGGGTCTTTGATTCAGTGTACGGCATGGCGTAGTAGGTAGAGCGGCCGTGCCAGAAACCTGAGGGTTGCAGGTTCGCTTCCCACCTATTTAGTTCCAAATCGCTGCCGTTGTGTCCTTGGGCAGGACACTTCACTCTTGCCCCCGGTGCCGCTCACACTGGTGAACGAATGATGAATGAATGATTGGTGGTGGTTGGAGGGGCCGTAGGCGCAAACTGGCAGCCACGCTTCCGTCAGTCTACCCCAGGGCAGCTGTGGCCACAGATGTAGCTTACCACCACCAGGTGTGAATGAATGATGGGTTCCCACTTCTCTGTGAGCGCTTTGAGTATCTAACAATAGAAAAAGCGCGATATAAATCTAATCCATTATTATTATTATTATTATTACTATTATTATTATTATAATGCTATGACCTGTAAAAAAAAAAATCGAAATAAATGTAAATAAACTTGGATCTCATGATTTTTTTTCCCCCTCTCCCTTCCTCGATCTGCAGTTTGCGGCCCAGGCATCGACATCGGCAATGACATCAACGAATTTCGGAGTTTGGAGAACTGCACTGTCGTGGAGGGCTACTTGCAGATTCTCCTCATCACCGAAAAGAACAACAACCTGGATGTCTTGCGCTCCCTCACCTTCCCCAAGCTGACCATGATCACCGACTACCTGCTCCTTTTCCGGGTGTCCGGCCTGTACAGTCTGAGCACGCTGTTCCCCAACCTCACGGTGATCCGCGGCCGCAACCTCTTCTATAACTACGCCCTGGTCATCTTCGAGAACATCAGCTTGAAGGACATCGGCCTGTACAACCTGCGGAACATCACCCGAGGCGCCATCCGTATCGAGAAGAACCCCGAACTGTGCTACCTGGACTCCATCGACTGGTCGCTCATCATGGACGCCGAGTTCAACAACTTCATCGCCGAAAACAAGCAGTCCAAAGAGTGCAGCGACGTGTGTCCGGGCATCATGGAGAACAACCCACAGTGCAGGAAGACCATGTTCAAAAACAACTACAACTACCGCTGCTGGAACTCCAACCACTGCCAGAAAGGTAAGATCTTTATCTTTCAACTTGGCGCTATTGGCCGCAGACTGCTTCCTGTCTAATTCCTCTCAAAAGTGGCCCTAACTCCCCTTTTTATAGGCGCCTTGCTGCGGTTGTTTTGTCGCGCTGTTTTCACCTACAAGAAACAGAGCAAAGGAAAGCACTAAGCACCCTTCTAGTCTTTATGACTGCAGTGTTTTAGATTACTCCTTTTCGCTTTTGTTGCTGTATCAGTGGACCTCGTTTGTTGGCCAACTGTGTGTATGTGTATATGTTTGTATGTGTGTTTGATTGATTGATTGATGCTTTTATTAGTAGATTGCACAGTACAGTACATATTCCGTACAATTGACCACTAAATGGTAACACCCAAATATGTTTTTCAACTTGTTTAAGTCGGGGTCCACGTTAATCAATTCCTGGTACAAATATATACTATCAACATAATACAGTCATCACACAGGTTAATCATCATAGTATATTCATTGAATTATTGACATTATTTACAATCCGGGGGGTGGGATGAGGAGCTTTGGTTGATATCAGAACTTCAGTCATCAACAATTGCATCAACAGAGAAATGTGGACATTGAAACAGTGTAGGTCTTATTTAGTAGGATATGTACAGCCAGCAGAGAACATAGTGAGTTCACATAGCATAAGAACAAGTATATACATTAGAAGTACATTTGAGTTGTTTATAATCCGGGGAGATGGGATGTGAATGGAGGAGGGTATTAGTAAAGTGTTGAAGTTGCCTGGAGGTGTTGTTTTAGAGCGGTTTTGAAGGAATATAGAGATGCACTTACTTTTATACCTGTTGGGAGTGCATTCCACATTGATGTGGCATAGAAAGAGAATGAGTTAAAACCTTTGTTAGATCGGAATCTGGGTTTAACGTGGTTTGTAGAGCTCCCCCTGGTGTTGTGGTTATGGCGGTCATTTACGTTAAGGAAGTAGTTTGACATGTACTTCGGTATCAAGGAGGTGTAGCGGATTTTATAGACTAGGCTCAGTGCAAGTTGTTTTACTCTG
The DNA here is from genome assembly GCF_033978795.1 of Nerophis ophidion. Classification (NCBI taxonomy): domain Eukaryota; kingdom Metazoa; phylum Chordata; class Actinopteri; order Syngnathiformes; family Syngnathidae; genus Nerophis; species Nerophis ophidion. The sequence goes on from NC_084612.1 coordinate 2,752,892, forward strand.
TCCTCCACCCTGAGCCAGCCCACTTTGGAGAAGTGGGTTGGATTGAGGTGTGATCTGGGGTGGAGGTCTAAAAGTAACCGGATTAGCTTATTCTGGGATGTTTGGAGTCTAGATTTGAGGGTTTTGGAGGTGCTGGGGTACCAGGAGGTGCAAGCGTAATGGAAGATGGGTTGAATGAGAGTTCCCGCTAGAATCCTCAAGGTGCTTTTGTTGACCAGAGAGGAGATTCTGTAGAGGAATCTCGTTCTTTGGTTGACCTTTTTGATCACCTTGTGTGTATGTATGTTTGCATGTATGTGTGTATGTGTATATGTATGTATGTATATGTACAGTATATATGTGTGTGTGTGTGTGTGTGTTTGTGTGTGTGTATGTATGTATACATGTATATAGATAGATAGATAGTACTTTATTAGTTCCTTCAGGAAAATTTAAATTCCAGCAGCAGTGTACAGAGTTGCGATCAATTTAAATAAAAGTAAAAAGTAAATAATGGGGGTTTAAATGGAAACAAAATAGAGAAATATTACAATAAGAATAAAAACTAAAAAGCAACAACGGGAATAAAAATATAACAGTAAAATAAGAATATAACAAGACAAAGTAGGCAGTAGTGACCATTTTATGAAAACGTATTGCACTGTTATTGTTTTGCATCCCCTGTCATCCTTGTACCCCCCGACCCCCGCCCCAGCGAGGAGTTGTACAGTCTAATGGCGTGTGGGACAAAGGAGTTTTTGAGTCTATTAGTCCTGCACTTGGGATGAAGCAGTCTAGAACTGAACAGGCTCCTCTGGCTACTGATAGCGGTATGCAGAGGGTGACTGGCATCATCCAGGATGCTCACTAGTTTGTCATCAGTCCTCTTCTCTGCCACCGTCACCTTCCTCTTCTTCTTCTTATGTATGTGTATGTGTATATGTATGTATGTATATGCACAGTATACAGTATATGTGTATGTGAGTGTGTGTGTGGCTAAAGTGTTTCCCCGGCGACCAGTGCCTCACTGCTGACTCAGCATGTTGATGTTTTCGGTCTTGTGACAACATGAAACCGTCACCGGAAAAGGCTGGGGTTTTGCATAGAGTCCAAACATGTCTGACGCAGGCCTGTGGGTTGGAGTTAAACAGCTGAAGGAAGCAAGGTGTTTAGGATCGAGGTGTCGGATGGATCATTTGACTTACTTTAAAGGGGAACATTATCACAATTTCAGAAGGGTTAAAAACAATAAAAATCAGTTCACAGTGGATTGTTGTATTTTTTGAAGTTTTTTTCAAAATGTTACCGGTCTTGGAATATCCCTCAAAAAACCTTTAAAGTGCTTGATTTTCGCTATTTGCGATGCAACTATCCATTTCCCTGTGACGTCATACAGTGCTGCCAATGTAAACAAACAATTGCGAATACCACAGCAAGATATAGCGACATTAGCACGGATTCAGACTCGGATTTCAGCGGCTTAAGCGATTCAACAGATTGCGCATGTATTGAAATGGATGGTTGGAGTATGAAAGTATTGAAGAAGAAATTGAAGCTATTGAGCGAATAGCTATTGACGCTATTCATAGCCATAGCATGGCCGAATAGCTGCGTTAGCATGGCCGGTAAAATGTGCGGACCAAACGATCAGGAATTTCGCATCTTGTGACACTGGAGCAACTTAAATCCGTCGATTGGTAAGTGTTTTTTTCGCATTAAATGTGGGTGGAAGGAAACGTAATATCGTTGCAAATGCATCTGCAGGTTATCCATACATCTCTGTGCCATGTCTGCTTTAGCACCGCCGGTAAATAGCATGTTAGCATCGATTAGCGTAGCAGGTTAGCATCGATTAGCTGGCAGTCAACATCAACAAAACTCACCTTTGTGATTTCGTTGACTTTATCGTTGCAATTGCATCTACAGGTTATCCATACATTTCTGTGCCATGTCTGCTTTAGCACCGCCGGCAAATAGCATGTTAGCGTCGATTAGCGTAGCATGTTAGCATTGATTAGCTGGTAGTCACGCCGCGACCAAATATGTCCGATTAGCACATAAGTCAACATCAACAAAACTCACCTTTGTGATTTCATTGACTTTATCGTTGCAAATGCATCTGCAGGTTATCCATACATCTCTGTCTCATGTCCGTCATCGCCGGTAAAATGTGGAGACATTCCCGCACATTCAATGGGGTCTGGCTGCAGACACTTTCGCATCTTCGGGCCAGTGGTGCAACTTGAATCCCCCCGTTAGTGTTGTTACACCCTCCGACAACACACCCACGAGGCATGATGTCTCCAAGGTTCCAAAAAATAGTCGAAAAAACGGAAAATAACAGAGCTGAGACCCCAATGTTTACAATCGGCGACGTCACATTCTGACGTCATCGCCTCCAGAGCGATAAACAGAAAGGCGTTTAATTCGCCAAAATTCACCCATGTAGAGTTCGGAAATCGGTTAAAAAAATATATGGTCTTTTTTCTGCAACATCAAGGTATATATTGACGCTTACATAGGTCTGGTGATAATGTTCCCCTTTAACAATATACCGTATTTTCGGGACCATAGGGTGCACGGCCGGTGAACGGTCCATTTTCCATCTTTTTTCATATAAAGGTCGCATTATAGGAGTCATTAATAATTTTATTTTTTTTTCTACATTAAAACACTTCCTTGTGGTCTACATAACATGTAATGGTGGTTCTTTGGTCAAAATGTTGCATAGATTATGTTTTGCAGACCATCTTCAAGCCGTTTCTGACAGTCGCTTCAGGATGCGGCGTTATGTGGGCGGTTTTATTTACGTGGCTCACCTTCGGCAGCGTCTTATATTTAACATGTTTTAAACACTCAAATAACATTATCAAGCTCTTAAGTAGCCAGAACAATATTATTATTCAACACATTTCTTCGAAGGAGAAAGTATATTTTAGGGTTATTTATTTGTTGTATTCATTTTAAAAATAAAACTTGATTATAAGTGTGTATGAGTACACTTTGTGACCATTCAACAACATCGTGATAGTACTAACCGTGATAGTTTTAGTGAAATACCTGTGATATGAAATTTTCATATCCTAATATCCCCATTGTTAGTAACGACATTTCAACTTTTTTTCGTTACCTTACATGACAGCATAAATAGCATACATTTGCAAAACGGTATTGAAGTTTTTTCCTATTATTTACTTTAGGTTTCATGGTGCATTTTTAAATATTTATTTAGATTAATGATTAGAGGTGGGGGAAATAACCGATTTTTCGATTCATCGCAATTCGAACATGGACGGTTATATACATTGCGCAATGAATCTGCATTTACACATGATTAATGTGATCATGTTTTGTGAATAATCACATTTTAATGCATTAACCTTCGCAGCCCAAGTTTTCTAGTAAACAGGTTTTAATTACCGCATATTACGGACTATAAGTGGCTACTTTGTTCCTACACTTTGAAACTTTCGGCTTCAAGGATGGTGCAGCTAGTTTATGGATTTTTCTTCACTGATGGCAATAATAAAAAACAATTTAATAAAAAAAGAACGAGCAAAAACACTGAGAGGGTGTTTAATCGTGTGTGATATGGCGCCATCTTTTGGACGAATTCACTCACTGCAGGTGCTGCAGTGTCCTTCCGTTTATCGGTAGTGTTTTTAATTTTTTCGTTTTTTTTACAGGTCCGTAGCGTTGTACACACATATTATTCATTTATCACTCCAAGCAACATTCGTAAGTTTTACAGTATAACTAAAACTGTATATACTTACTAAACCGTCCCATGTGTGATACCTGTAGGAGTTTATTCATGCATATTTGTATGTGCTATAGTAATGCAATGACGCTAGCGTCATTAGCATTAGCTAATATGCCAACACTTTTACAAGTGTGTTATTATTAACTAACAACGGCATGATTTTTGTATTGTTTTAGTTTCACAAATTCCTCAGTAAACTCACCAAAACGTCACTGTGGAATTATCGAGTCTGTTTAGCTGATTGGAGATCCACCTTCCGCAGCTGGTGGGTCCTTGACAATGACGTCTGTTTTGTTTGATCGGCCGTTTTACTGCCGTGTCCAAAGTATTGTTTGGAAACAAATAAGGTGTGTAAATAAAAGTTTACAAAAGATTTCTGTCTAAATAACTAATTTCACAACGTACATACAGTATCTGCGACTCGTAGTCAGTGCAGCAAATATATGGAAAATATTTTTTTCTTTCTAACCCTTTATAGTCTGTAAAATAAGATATTTGCCATTTTTCCGTTTGTTGGTAAGCAGAATTAAACAAAAGATACAAATTTCTAGGGGTGTAACGGTACACAAAAATTTCGGTTCGGTACGTACCTCGGTTTAGAGGTCACGGTTCGGTTCATTTTTGGTACAGTAAGAAAACAACAAAATATACGTTTTTTGGTTATTTATCTACCAAATTTGCAAAATCTTACACAAAAAATATTTTTCTTAGTGGAATATTTGATGTGAAGTATTGGGAACCTTAGATAGGTCAATAATTCATAATAACATTGATTTTGATTCAATATTATGTTTTGAGCAATGACGGTTTGAAAAAAAAAAACAGCTTTGTTTTATTAGTCAACATTGCAACTTTTTCTAAATTACCTTTAAGCTTTTTTATTTCACTTTTGTTATGTTTTTGTTTATTTTAATAGTATTTTTAGAATGTGCAGTGGGCCTTTTAAACATTAGCTGTGGGCACCCCTGCTAAGGATAATAAAAAATAAAATCTGATAAACCTATGGATAAAAATCAGAGCCTGGCGACGCATGCGCGTTTATCATAACTGTCTCTCTCTGTCTCTGCCCCTCCCTCACGAATGTTGCTGCATGCACAATTTGTTTTGTTTTTAACCCCTTCTAAACCCTGAACGTACATTGAAAATACACGCAACCCTAACTTAAAATCCCGGACATTTGAGGCATTTAAGAAACTCCACCCGGACAGCCCTGCAGAAGAGGACATATCCGGTGAAAAGAGGAGGTATGGTCAGTCTATCGTAGCCTCGGTGCGCATTGTTTACACAACGTGCGGTACGCTACCTAATATGTCCGTGTGGAAACTCGTTCGATACACTTCCGAACCGGACCAAAACCCCCGTACCGAAACGGTTCAATACTAATACACGTACCGTTACACCCATACTAATTTCTCAAACTTTTTTGTGAATGGTTGGTTATAGTAAACATCTACATAATTATACAGACAAAGTGCAACCATTCCTACTGTCAAAGAATGAAAATGTTAGCCGAAAGCGATGCACTCTATTATTTATTTTCTCAGTTTTTGGATGACGAGGATCAAAATGTTAGTCTTGTGCTGTTTTCTCTGGACTAGGAAGGTTGGCCTCTTTCACCTATGGACAATAAACACATGAACTATGCACATTCTCTCACGTTATTTTAGCGTCAGGGTCCATGACAACTTTCAGTCAAGTCTAACCTAGTTTAGTATTTGCAGAAGATTGGCAGTTGATCAGGAATTGCTCCACTCTATGCCAACCTCAGTATTTTCTGCATATTTAAATGATGAGAGTATGCCAAAAAAATGGTCAAGGACATTAGTTGATTTTCTGGTTAATACTTTCTTTATTTCAATCGGCTGTTCAAAGCGTGTGTTGTACAGCAGGGATTGGAAAAAAGATTACAAAACAAACTTCTCATTGAAGATACTACGGTGAATTGTTGAAACCAACCTTACAGTACATCTTAGCAGGATGTCCCTGCAGAAATATTTTTTTTCCTCTGTACTTAATTAACATGCCGCTTACAGGGACGTGCAGATTAATAGTCCAGATGCATCATATGACTCTAAATTGGTCCACTTTGCATAATGACTTCTTTTATTGTTAATACTCCATGCGCATTCTCTTGACAGTGTACTACTGCTGCAAGCAAGGCTTACACCAAATGTCAAAATGTGCATTCCTAACAAAATATTGATTATGTAAATAGCTCTTTGACACCAAAATAAGATATCCATACTTTAAAGTCGTACTGAAATGAGATTTTCTTATTTAAACGAGGATAGCAGGTCCATTCTATGTGTCATACTTGATCATTTCGCGATATTGCCTTATTTTTGCTGAAAGGATTTAGTAGAGAACATCGACGATAAAGTTTGCAACTTTTGGTCGCTAATAAAAAAGCCTTGCCTTTACCGGAAGTAGCAGACGATGTGCGCGTGACGTCACGGGTTGTATGGCTCTTCACATCCTCACATTGTTTATAATCATTGCCACCAGCAGCGAGAGCGATTCCGACCGAGAAAGCGACGCTTTCCCCATTAATTTGAGCGAGGATGAAAGATTCGCGGATGAGGAAGGTTAGAGTGAAGCACGAAAAAAAAGAAAAGGCGACTGCTCCAGGCGGCAGCAGTGGGAGCGATTCAGATGTTATTAGACACATTTATTAGCATAATTCTGGAAAATCCCTTATCTGCTTATTGTGTTAATAGTGTTTTAGTGAGATTATAAAGTCATACCTGAAAGTCGGAGGGCTGCGGTGAACGCTAGTGTCTCTGAGAGAAGCCAATGGAGGAGCCAAGATCACAGCTGCCTTTTTGACAGCTGCAGGAGGAGGTCGCATAATCCGCTGAAGTCTCCGGTAAGAGCCGACTTAATATCACAATTGGTTGACATATGAAAACCCACCATTACATGTTATGTAGACCATAAGGAAGTGTTTTCAGTTTAGAAAAAAATGTATATGACCCCTTTAATGCACTCTTAATCCGGTGCGCCTTAAATATAAAAAGGATAAAAAATAAACCATTCATCGGCAGTGCGCCTTATAATCCGGTGTGCCTTATGGTCTGGAAAATACGGTATATCTGCGGTCTGTAGTTCAAAGCGGCTAATGTATGGAAAAATATGTTTTTCATCTAAAATTTTGTGGGTGGGGTTTTCATACCGGTCTGCTCTATAATCCGGAAAATAGGGTATATTGTAGAACAAATAGTTGATGTAATCAAATGTGAGAGTTTGCCAAAGAACAGGTCTGTGGTTGCTAATAGGGTCCCATAACGTCACTCTTTGATTGATTCATTGACTGAGACTTTTATTAGTAGATTGCACAGTACAGTACATATTCCATACAATTGACCACTAAATGGTAACACCCGAATAAGTTTTTCCACTTGTGAAAGTCGGGGTCCTCGTTAATCAATTCATGGTAAAATAAAAAAAGATAGGCCATTACATTGCAGCACACCTGTTGCGCACAAACCCGCAGCCGTCCAAGCCCAAAGTGCCGTGCGTTCAGACAGCTGTAGTCTCCAGGCTGCCATTTATCAAAACCCGACTTGGGTGAACTCTGATGAGCTACTTTGAGCCATGACTGTGTTTTTGTGAGTCAGTCGCTGCAAAGTCAGCCAAACGTAGAGGAAGTGGAGCGGGACCCCGTAAAGGCGCTGTCTGCCAGGCTCCAGAGGGAGTCTGTTAGCCTGGCAAATGGGCCATCGGTTGCTGCCGTCGCTGCCTTTATAGAGGAAGAAAGGGGGGAACACACACTTGATTTGATTACAAGCAGCATGAGCGCCACGGCTCCCGCCAGCCGAGACGCCATTGTTGGGCCATTTATTAGGCGCCTAATAGGAGGCGGGTGAAGTCAGGAGAGAGTCATTGAGTTGTCTGCTGGCTGCCAAAGATCAGAGGCTACCTGCATGAGTGCCGTCTCTAATTGGACACCATGAAAGCCCTGTTTGTCCGGACATGTCATTGTCTTATTTTTTTTATGGCCGCCTTACTTCAAACGCCGCCAGCTCCTTGCGGATGGGAGCAGTCAAGGGCCGTATGATGGTAATTGTGATTTGGCCCGTATCGAGCTGGGGTAATCTTATCTGAGATCTATTGTTTGGATGTGCTGCAGTCAGTTTTCAGACCAAGTCGTCCATTCATCAGCGCAATAAAAGGCCCAGACGGAAAAGAACAAGCGCTGTTTTCATTGGGTTATAACATAAAGCAGTGTTTTTCAACCACTTTGCCGTGGTAGTTAAAAATATTTTTTGAAAACCAGTAATTATAATCTGCAAAATAGTGTGCCATTGTTGAGTGTCGGTGCTGTCTAGAGCTTGGCAGAGTAACCATGTTACACCATACCACAGTGGTTCTCAAAAGGAGGTATGTGTACCCCTGGGGATACTTGAAGGTATTCCAAGGGGCAGCGTGGCGCAGTGGTAGAGTGGCCGTGCACAACCCGAGGGTCCCTGGTTCAATTCCCACCTAGTACCAACCTCGTCACGTCCGTTGTGTCCTGAGCAAGACACTTCACCCTTGCTCCTGATGGGTGCTGGTTAGGGCCTTGCATGGCAGCTCCCTCCATCAGTGTGTGAATGTGTGTGTGAATGGGTAAATGTGGAAGTAATGTCAAAGCGCTTTGAGTACCTTGAAGGTAGAAAAGCGCTATACAAGTACAACCCATTTATCATTTATCATTTACGTGAGATTTTTTTTTTTAATATTCTAAAAATAGCAACAATTCAAAAATCCTTTATAAATATATGCGGCGTGGCGCAGTGGAAGAGTGGCCGTGCGCAATCCGAGGGTCCCTGGTTCAAATCCCACCTAGTACCAACCTCGTCACGTCCGTTGTGTCCTGAGCAAGACACTTCACCCTTGCTCCTGATGGGTCCTGGTTGGCGCCTTGCATGGCAGCTCCCTCCATCAGTGTGTGAATGTGTGTGTGAATGGGTAAATGTGGAAGTAGTGTCAAAGCGCTTTGAGTACCTTGAAGGTAGAAAAGCGCTATACAAGTACAACCCATTTATTCATTTATTATTTATTATATTTATTGAATAATACTTCAACAAAATATGAATGTAAGTTCATAAACTGTGAAAAGAAAATCAACAATGTAATACTCATTTTTGTGGACATGTTCCATGTTAAAGATTTCTTTTTTTGTGAAGAAATGTTTAGAATTAAGTTGATGAATCCAGATGGATCTCTATTACAATCCCCAAAGAGGGCACTTTAAGTTGATTAATACTTCTCTGTGTAGAAATATTTTTTTATAATTGAATCACTTGTTTATTTTTCAACAAGTTTAGTTATTTTTATATATTTTTTTCCAAATAATTCAAGAAAGACCACTACAAATGAGCAATATTTCACACTGTTATACAATTTAATAAATCAGAAACTGATGACATAGTGCTGTAGTTTACTTCTTTATCTCTTTTTTTCTTCAACCAAAAATGCTTTGCTCTGATTAGGGGGTACTTGAATTAAAAAAATATTCACACGGGGTACATCACTGAAAACAGGTTGAGAACCACTGCCATACCATATCAGTAGGTGTCAGCTGATGATGATGGTTTGTCAGGATCACAATATGCAGGCGACAGCGGGAGGCAGTGTGCAGGTAAAAAGGTATCTAAAACTAAAACCACAGATATATAAAAGGCGAGTGCCGCTAACAAAAGGCATTGAAGCTTATGGATGGCTTCGCGAAATAAAACTAAATCTGAACTCGCTGCAAAGTAAACAAAAACAGAATGCTGGACGACAGCAAAGACTTACAGCGTGGGGAGCAGACACCGTCCACAAAGTACATCCGTACATGACATGACAATCAACAATGTCCCCACAAAGAAGGATAGAGTCCGCACGACTGAAATAATCTTGATTGCAAAAACAAAGCAGGGGCGGGGAAAAGCGTTCGAGGAAGTCATGAAACTGCTACAGAAAACTAGAAACAAAATGGGAAAAGCCACCAAAAAAGACAAAAAGTAAAACATCACACATAGGAAAACACCAAAAAACTCAAAATTATTTTGCGTGATGTGACAGGTGGTGACAGTACACCCACTTTGAGACTAGACTTAGACAAACTTTAATGATCCACAAGGGAAATTGTTCCACACAGTAGCTCAGTTACAATGATGGAAAGTGTAAGAATGGAAAGGACAATGCAGGTATAAATAGACTAAATATAGCGATATAAAATATAACATATATACGTAATATCCATCCATCCATCCATTTTCTACCGCTTATTCCCTTTCGGGGTCGCGGGGGGCGCTGGCGCCTATCTCAGCTACAATCGGGCGGAAGGCAGGGTACACCCTGGACAAGTCGCCACCTCATCACAGGGCCAACACAGATAGACAGACAACATTCACACTCACATTCACACACTAGGGCCAATTTAGTGTTGCCAATCAACCTATCCCCAGGTGCATGTCTTTGGAAGTGGGAGGAAGCCGGAGTACCTAATAATCAATCAATCAATCAATGTTTATTTATATAGCCCCAAATCACAAATGTCTCAAAGGACTGCACAAATCATTACGACTACAACATCCTCGGAAGAACCCACAAAAGGGCAAGGAAAACTCACACCCAGTGGGCAGAGAGAATTCACATCCAGTGGGACGCCAGTGACAATGCTGACTATGAGAAACCTTGGAGAGGACCTCAGATGTGGGCAACCCCCCCTCTCTAGGGGACCGAAAGCAATGGATGTCGAGCGGGTCTAACATGATACTGTGAAAGTTCAATCCATAGTGGCTCCAACACAGCCGCGAGAGTTCAGTTCAAGCGGATCCAAGACAGCAGCGAGAGTCCCGTCCACAGGAAACCATCTCAAGCGGATCAGCAGCGTAGAGATGTCCCCAACCTATACAGGCGAGCGGTCCATCCTGGGTCCCGACGAGCGGTCCATCCTGGGTCTCGACTCTGGACAGCCAGTACTTCATCCATGGTCATCGGACCGGACCCCCTCCACAAGGGAGGGGGGGACATAGGAGAAAGAAAAGAAGCGGCAGATCAACTGGTCTAAAAAGGAGGTCTATTTAAAGGCTAGAGTATACAGATGAGTTTTAAGGTGAGACTTAAATGATATGATAATAATTACATAATATATGTACAGTATATTATATGTACTGATATATTATATTATATTATATTATATTATATTATATTATATTACATTATATTATATTATATATACCAGTGGTTCTCAACCTGTGAACATTTGAATTGAACATACCCCTTAATCAGAGCAAAGCATTTTTGGTTGAAAAAAAGAGATTAAGTAAAATACAGGACTATGTCATCAGTTTCTGATTTATTAAATTGTATAACAGAGCAAAATATTGCTCATTTGTAGTGGTCTTTCTTGAACTATTTGGGAAAAAAAGAAAAAAACTTACTAAAAACTTGTTGAAAAATAAACAAGTATTTCAATTATAAATAAAGATTTCCACACATAGAAGTAATCATCAACTTAAAGTGCCCTCTTTGAGGATTGTAATAGAATTGAATAGAATAGAGTTTTATTGTCATTATTGCAGTGAACAGGTTCAAAGAACAATGCAATTGGAGCAGATCCCCTAAGGTGCATATACAATATGATAATATAAATAGTAAAAAAAAAAAAAAAAGATAGAAATGAGAGATGTAACTATGTACCGTATTTTTCGGACTATAAGTCGCAGTTTTTTTCATAGTTTGGCCGGGGTTGCGACTTATACTCAGGAGTGACTTATGTGTGAAATTATTAACACATGACCGTAAAATATCAAATAATATTATTTAGCTCATTCACGTAAGAGACTAGATGTATAAGATTTCATGGGATTTAGCGAGTACGAGTGACAGATTGTTTGGTAAACGTATAGCATGTTCTATATGTTATAGTTATTTGAATGACTCTTACCATAATATGTTATGTTAACATAGCAGGCACCTTCTCAGGTGGTTATTTATGCGTCATATAACGTACACTTATTCAGCCTGTTGTTCACTATTCTTTATTTTAAATTGCCTTTCAAATTTATATTCTTGGTGTTGGGTTTTATCAAATAAATTTCCCCCCAAAAATGCGACTTATACTCCAGTGCGACTTATATGTTTTTTTCCTTTTTATTATGCATTTTCGGCAGGTGCTACTTATACTCCGGAGCAACTTATGCTCCGAAAAATACGGTATATGTATATATATCCACACAGTTGCATGTGAGCGTACATATGAATATTTATACACACATACATATAACATTATTGCACATTATCAATCAATCAATCAATGTTTATTTATATAGCCCCAAATCACAAATGTCTCAAAGGACTGCACAAATCATTACGACTACGACATCCTCGGAAGAACCCACAAAAGGGCAAGGAAAACTCACACCCAGTGGGACGCCAGTGACAATGCTGACTATGAGAAACCTTGGAGAGGACCTCAGATGTGGGCAACCCCCCCCCCTGTAGTCCGAAAAAATAGAAAAATATTAAAAACATTAAACATGATAATAGAGATCCATCTGGATTCATGAACTTAATTCTAAACATTTCTTCACAAAAAAATAAATCTATAACATCAATATTTATGGAACATGCCCACCAAAAATCTAGCTGAATTTTGCATTGTTGCATTTCTTTTCACAGTTTATAAACTTAAATTAATATTTTCAATCAATCAATCAATGTTTATTTTTATAGCCCTAAATCACAAATGTCTCAAAGGACTGCACAAACCATTACGACTACGACATCCTCGGAAGAACCCACAAAAGGGCAAGGAAAACTCACACCCAGTGGGCAGGGAGAATTCACATCCAGTGGGACGCCAGTGACAATGCTGACTATGAGAAACCTTGGAGAGGACCTCAAATGTGGGCAACCCCCCCTCTAGGGGACCGAAAGCAATGGATGTCGAGCGGGTCTAACATGATATTGTGAAAGTTCAATCCATAGTGGCTCCAACACAGCCGCGAGAGTTCAGTTCAAAGCGGATCCAAGACAGCAGCGAGAGTCCCGTGCACAGGAAACCATCCCAAGCGGAGGCGGATCAGCAGCGTAGAGATGTCCCCAACCGATACACAGGCGAGCGGTCCATCCTGGGTCCCGACGAGCGGTCCATCCTGGGTCTCGACTCTGGACAGCCAGTACTTCATCCATGGTCATCGGACCGGACCCCCTCCGCAAGGGAGGGGGGGACATAGGAGAAAGAAAAGAAGCGGCAGATCAACTGGTCTAAAAAGGAGGTCTATTTAAAGGCTAGAGTATAAAAATGAGTTTTAAGGTAAGTTTTTTGTTGAAGTATTATTTAATAATATATTTATGAAGGATTTTTGAATTGTTGCTATTTTTAGAATATTTTGGAAAAATCTCACGTACCCCTTGGCATACCTTCAAGTACCCTGAGGTGTATGCGTACCCCCATTTGAGAACCACTGATATATACAATGTATAAAAATGACCATGTACAATATTACAGTATATGTGACAGCTGCAGCATAAAATAGACAGTAAATCCAGCAGAAAATAGACATTAAAAACAAAGAGAAGTAGCTAACATAGAAGGTGTATCATCTGGGGCGGCATAGCTCGGTTGGTAGAGTGGCCGTGCCAGCAACTTGAGGGTTGCAGGTTCGATTCCCGCTTGTGCCATCCTAGTTACTGCCGTTGTGTCCTTGGGCAAGACACTTTACCCACCTGCTCCCAGTGCCACCCACACTGGTTTAAATGTAACTTAGATATTGGGTGTCACTATGTAAAGCGCTTTGAGTCACTTGAGAAAAGCGCTATATAAATATAATTCACTAAATTCACTTCACATCTATTGCTGTATGGGGAGTGATTACACAGCTGGATGGAGTTATAGTGACGCATGCTTTGTTATGGTTTGAATTCATATCCAACAATTGTGAGAACAACTTTTTATTGGCAATATCAGCTAATGAGTTTCATTTTTCAATGATTTCTGCTGGTGGTGTCTCTGTGTTTTTTTTTCAATGAAAAAAATGCGCCTTGGCTCCGAAAAGGTTGAAAAACACTGACATAAAGGATGTGATTTCTGCCTGCACTCATTCATAAAACGACAACAGAAAGCGCTTCAAAGTCTGTTTGCTCTTCTGGGAAAGTGTGGTTTCTTTTCTATATTTGCGGTAAGGGCGGCATTCTTCTGTGTTTACCTCCTGTGTTTGTCTTTTGGTGTTTTTCTCACGTTACCAACTCGCAGGTTCTTCCCTCATGACGGGCCGTGTCCGTGCATGCGGGGGTAAACACCTCACCCGCCGGAGAGAGAGAGAGAAAAAAAAAGCATGGGAGGTGTTTTTCCGGGGCTTTTGTATCTCAGGAGGAGATGAAAGCACATCATTAAAGTACAAAGGAAGTCTTCTGGGATTTACTGGAAGGAATGTTTTGTATTTTTAACCTCAGCCCACCGGGAATACACATAAAACCGGGTTGTTGCTCACTGCGATTAGCTTAATTTACCGTCTTCTGCATGTCAGGGTTGCTCGTTTGATTTGGAATGTTTTTGTTGGTACTATTTTTATTTGTAGTACTACAGTACAGTAAATACTACAGTATATTGTCAAATTATGTTTGATTTATGTTATGTTTTTGCTTGGGGATGGGTATCCTTCACATTTCAATCAATCAATCAATCAATGTTTATTTATATAGCCCCAAATCACAAATGTCTCAAAGGACTGCACAAATCATTACGACTACGACATCCTCGGAAGAACCCACAAAAGGGCAAGGAAAACTCACACCCAGTGGGCAGGGAGAATTCACATCCAGTGGGACGCCAGTGACAATGCTGACTATGAGAAACCTTGGAGAGGACCTCAGATGTGGGCAACCCCCCCCCTCTAGGGGACCGAAAGCAATGGATGTCGAGCGGGTCTAACATGATACTGTGAAAGTTCAATCCATAGTGGCTCCAACACAGCCGCAAGAGTTCAGTTCAAGCGGATCCAAGACAGCAGCGAGAGTCCCGTCCACAGGAGACCATCTCAAGCGGAGGCGGATCAGCAGCGTAGAGATGTCCCCAACCGATACAGGCGAGCGGTCCATCCTGGGTCTCGACTCTGGACAGCCAGTACTTCATCCATGGTCATCGGACCGGACCCCCTCCACAAGGGAGGGGGGGACATAGGAGAAAGAAAAGAAGCGGCAGATCAACTGGTCTAAACAGGAGGTCTATTTAAAGGCAAGAGTATACAGATGAGTTTTAAGGTGAGACTTAAATGCTTCTACTGAGGTAGCATCTCGAACTGTTACCGGGAGGGCATTCAATCAATCAATCAATCAATGTTTACTTATATAGCCCTAAATCACTAGTGTCTCAAAGGGCTGCACAAACCACCACGACATCCTCGGTAGGCCCACATAAGGGCAAGGAAAACTCACACCCAGTGGGACATCGGTGACAATAATGACCCAGTGGGACGTCGGTGACAATAATGACTATGAGAACCTTAGAGAGGAGGAAAGCAATGGATTCCAGAGTACTGGAGCCCGAACGGAAAACGCTCTATAGCCCGCAGACTTTTTTTGGGCTCTAGGAATCACTAATAAGCCGGAGTCTTTTGAACGCAGATTTCTTGGTACAATTGTATGGTACAATACAATCAGCAAGATAGGCTGGAGCTAGACCGTGTAGTATTTTATACGTAAGTAGTAAAACCTTAAAGTCACATCTTAAGTGCACAGGAAGCCAGTACAGGTATATATGTATGTATATATGTATATAAAGGTATATACAGTACAGGCGTAATATGATCAAACTTTCTTGTTCTTGTCAAAAGTCTAGCAGCCGCATTTTGTACCAACTGTAATCTTTTAATGCTAGACATGGGGAGACCCGAAAATAATACGTTACAGTAATCGAGACGAGACGTAACAAACGCATGGATAATGATCTCGGCGTCTTTAGTGGACAAAATGGAGCGAATTTTAGCGATATTACGGAGATGAAAGAAGGCCGTTTTAGTAACGCTTTTAATGTGTGACTCAAAGGAGAGAGTTGGGTCGAAGATAATACCCAGATTTTTTACAGAGTCACCTTGTTTTATTATTTGGTTGTCAAATGTTAAAGTTGTATTATTAAATAGAGGTCGGTGTCTAGCAGGACCGATAATCAGCATTTCCGGTTTTTTGGCATTAAGTTGCAAAAAGTTTGCGGACATCCATTGTTTGAACTGATTCAGTACCAATTTCCGATACCTAGGACTTGATACTTATACTCAACAATTAGGGCTGGGCGATATGGCCTTTTTATTAATATCTCGATATTTTTAGGCCATGTCACGATACACGTTGTATATCTTGATATTCTGCCTTAGCCTTGAATGAACACTTGATGCATAGAATCACAGCAGTATGATGATTCTATATGTCTACATTAAAACATTCTTGTTCATACTGCATTTATATATGCTCATGTTAAACTTTTATGCAGAGAGGGAAACCACAATTAAGTCAATTTACCAAAACTGTATTTATTAAACAGTTATTAAGCAGTGGCACAAACTTTCATGTCATTTCAAAACAGAAAGTGCAAGATTGTCAGAGACATTTTAAATTTAGAGAAAAAAAAAGGGTGTGGGGGCCAGTATATCTATTTTTAGTTGGGCTAATACAAAACCTCACAATAATGTCTGATTGAATGCTAAAAACGTTATGACAGACAGCCTGGATTTTTTTTTTTTTTACTGAATGAGACACCAAGAATGTACATGAAAATAAAGAATGTCGGTTTTACAATATTAACTATGAACGATAAAACATTGAATATTGACAACATATGAACGTCATACCCCCTCTCCATCGATAAATTTTACAATCAAGCGAAACGCAACAAAAATGAAACAAACACAGCGAAAAATATATTTTTTCGGATTATAAGTCGCTCCGGAGTATAAGTCGCACCGGCCGAAAATGCATAATAAAGAATGAAAAAACATATATAAGTCGCACTGGAGTAAAAGTCGCATTTTTTGGGGAAATTTTTTTGATAAAATTCAACACCAAGAATAGACTTTTGAAAGGCAATTTAAAATAAATAAAGAATAGTGAACAACAGGCTGAATAAGTGTACATTATATGAGGCATAAATAACCACCTGAGAAGGTGCCTGCTATGTTAACGTAACATATTATGGTAAGAGTCATTCAAATAACTATAACTTATAGAAGATGCTATACGTTTACCAATCTGTCACTCCTAATCGATAAATCCCATGAAATCTTCTCCCTCGATGTCGCTTCTAAACAACTCTGCCAACTCCAAAGGTATGCGCCGCTTCCTCTTTTCGTTTTTCTGCTGCATATTTCACTACGTCCATCTTGTAATCTGCAGTACATGATTTCCTTTTAAGTGCCATTTTTGTTCAGCCCTTCTCAGTTTTTATAAGTTACCGCCAACGTTGAAATGATCCATTTTAATAGCTGTGGCAGTAGCATATAGCAGTGGTTCTCAAATGGGGGTACGCGTACCCCTGGGGGTACTTGAAGGCACGCTAAGGGGTACGTGAGATTTTTCAAAAAAATTCTAGAAATAGCATCAATTCAAAAATCCTTTATAAATATATTTATTGAATAACACTTCAACAAAATATGAGTGTAAGTTCATCAACTGTGAAAAGAAATGCAACAATGCAATATTCAGTGTTGACAGCTAGATTTTTTGTGGACATGTTCCATAAATATTGATGTTAAGGATTTCTTTTTTTGTGAAGAAATGTTTAGAATTAAGTTCATGAATCCAGATGGATCTTTATTACAATCCCCAAAGAGGGCACTTTAAGTTGATGATTACTTCTATGTGTAGAAATATTTATTTATAATTGAATCACTTGTTTATTTTTCAACAAGTTTTTAGTTATTTTTATCTTTTTTTCCAAATAGTTCAAGAAAGACCACTACAAAGGAGCAATATTTTGCACTGTTATACAATTTAATAAATCAGAAACGGATGACGTAGTGGTGTTTTTTTTACTTCTTTATCTCTTTTTTCCAACCAAAAATGCTTTTTCTGATTAGGGGGTACTTGAATTAATAAAATGTTCTCAGGGGGTACATCACTGAAAAAAGGTTGAGAACCACTGGCATATAGCATATTGCAGTTCTGCCATGATAATTCTTATTGGTTGACGTGTGTGTGACGATTGCTGACGTTTTCTTCGTCTCTTCCGCGAATGAGATAAACAATTTTATTAGATATTTTCCGGTAATGTGGTAATAATTTCACACATAAATCGCTCCGGAGTATATGTCGCACCCTTGGCGAAAACATGAAAAAAACTGTGACATATAGTCCGAAAAATACGGTAATATCAGGAGCTTGTAAAATAACAGCACTATACCATGGGATGTAATTATATGCATTCCAGTTATTAACAGAGCATAAAGTAGATTATTAAAAACTAATAAATAGACTTGGAAGACAATTTATGACAACTGAGTTTAACATTTTTCCCCTGGTTGGTCAATACAGTACATGTTAGTCTCATATCAATAATGTATGTATTATTAATAATAGCTTTTGTTTATATAAGTAGTTTGATTAGTTATTCGCAACATTATTTAATAACACTCCCAAATACGAATGAATGAATGAATCAATGCATAGTAAGGGACGGCGTGGCGCAGTGGGAGAGTGGCCGTGTGCAACCCGAGGGTCCTTGGTTCAATTCCCACCGAGTACCAACCTCGTTGTGTCCTGAGCAAGACACTTCACCCTTGCTCCTGATGGGTGCTGGTTAGGGCCTTGCATGGCAGCTCCCTCCATCAGTGTGTGAATGTGTGTGTGAATGGGTGAATGTGGAAGTAGTGTCAAAGCGCTTTGAGTACCTTAAAGGTAGAAAAGCACTATACAAGTACAACCCATTTATCATTTATTTACAATTGTGAAACCGTGATTATAACTCCGACTATATTCATAAAGTCAAAATCTATGATCGTTGCATTACTCCTGCACTGACTCTGACTCCATACTGTATGTCACCACCCATGGGTATTTTCATTTTCATACAGCAGGAAAAGGAGTTAAAAATAGGTTTAGACTATATTTCACCCCCCACAAAAATTACCCGATCCCGGGCCATGGGGCCGTTTATTTCGTTTGAGGTCACGTCCAGCCTGTCTGACTCGTGCGATCCAGTGTTTACGGCTTAAGGAAACCCAGCGAGTACCAGTTCTCGCTGATGTCTGTCTAATCTCTGCTATGATTAGCTCCGTGGCCTCGTGTTTACTGAACACACACACATGCTGAGACGCACCTTGTTTTCGCTTAAGTAGTTTAGAGAGGCGGTTTGCTATAATGCCTGACGCTAAAAACAAATTAATGTGTTTGCTATTAAGGGCAAGATCATCAAAATAGCACATGGGATATCATGAAACCACTAGTTTGTGTTGCATTTCCTGCCCAAGAACACTTAATAATTAAACATATACACGTTTTTTCCATGGTGGTACATGTTATTATTTTAGGCATTTGCTGCTTCTAAAAAATAAAAACATTTTTGTCCTCAGAAACCATTAAAAAAGCAGTATTGTCCGAGTATTTTAAGTCCTCATCCCTGCGACCTGTTCACAGAGGCTGATTGGGCTGGTAATTACAGGGTCGACTGTGTAAAGCAGGGACATTCATGGCTGCTTTAATTGAACAGTCACACCCATCTGTGGAATGCCTGGAAGAGAACATTACTGGTTTGGTTGTGGTGACGGGTCCACTGTAATTATGTGGACTTTGATTGGGATCCGTGAACACCGTCTGATTGTGATGAGCTCTGACTGGGTCGAGTGTCTTGTCTGAGGTACGGTTAGTTTGTTTTCCTTCGAGGGTCCGCTTCCTTCCCGGCTCTCTCTACTGTGGTCACGGAAAAAAACGTAAGATGAAATCACAGAGAGTGGACCCGTGGTCTCTACTTAGACCGGAGTTTTAGGTTATTTTCGTGTGGTGCTCCCTGATATAAAATAATTAAAGGTCCCATGTTCCTCTATTTTTCACCAATTTAAAAAATGTGTTTCCAAGAAGCACTGTTTTAAGCACTTTTTACATGTACCGTTGTCCAACATAATAGATGCTGTCCTACATCAGGGGTCTCAAACTCAATTTACCTGTAGGCTGATGGAGGTCAAGTCTGGCTGAAACACCAGAAACATGTTTTCACCATGTGACTAAATTTGGTAACTACTTCTACCAGCAGCAGTAGTGACCCTAGTGTTGTCGCAATACCAGTATTTTGTTCCTTTTCGGCACTTTTCGATACTTTTCTAAATAAAGGTGACCACAAAAAATTGCATTATTGGCTTTATTTTAACCAAAAATATTACGCTACATTTTACATTTGTTTCTTATTGCAAGTTTGTCCTTAAATAGAATAGTGAACACATAAGACAACTGGTCTTTTAGTAGTAGGTAAGCAAAGAAAGGCTCCTATGTTAGCTGCTGACGTACCCAGTAAAATATTGTGTCATTTTCCATTCTATTATTTTGTCAAAATTAATAAGGACAAGTGGTAGAAAATGAATTATTAATCTACTTGTTCATTTAAGATGAAATCACAGAGAGTGGACCCGTGGTCTCTACTTAGACCGGAGTTTTAGGTTATTTTCGTGTGGTGCTCCCTGATATAAAATAATTAAAGGTCCCATGTTCCTCTATTTTTCACCAATTTAAAAAATGTGTTTCCAAGAAGCACTGTTTTAAGCACTTTTTACATGTACCGTTGTCCAACATAATAGATGCTGTCCTACATCAGGGGTCTCAAACTCAATTTACCTGTAGGCTGATGGAGGTCAAGTCTGGCTGAAACACCAGAAACATGTTTTCACCATGTGACTAAATTTGGTAACTACTTCTACCAGCAGCAGTAGTGACCCTAGTGTTGTCGCAATACCAGTATTTTGTTCCTTTTCGGCACTTTTCGATACTTTTCTAAATAAAGGTGACCACAAAAAATTGCATTATTGCCTTTATTTTAACCAAAAATATTACGCTACATTTTACATTTGTTTCTTATTGCAAGTTTGTCCTTAAATAAAATAGTGAACACATAAGACAACTGGTCTTTTAGTAGTAGGTAAGCAAAGAAAGGCTCCTATGTTAATATTGTGTCATTTTCCATTCTATTATTTTGTCAAAATTAATAAGGACAAGTGGTAGAAAATGAATTATTAATCTACTTGTTCATTTACTGTTAATATCTGCTTACTTTCTGTTTTAACATGTTGTACCTACACATCTGTTAAAATGTAATAATCACTTAGTCTTCTGTTGTTTGGATGCTTTACATAAGTTTTGGATGATGCCACACATTTAGGTATCGATCCGATACCAAGTACTTACAGGATTATACATTGGTCATATTCAAAGTTGAGTTGAGTTTGAGTTTATTTCAAACATGCAAGCATACAACATGATACATCACCATTTCCAGTTTCTCTTTTCAACATGTTCGAAAAGGAGTAGGAAGAAGCAGAGTTGATTTAATCCTACCCCTTTTCTTTTACATAACAGTTGCTAAAACTTTTGTTCACTTCCTGTTCTCAATTTATTCACAATATACTCCATAAGTAATCACAATAAAAATAAATTATAATTGGTGAAGTAATTTATATTTCATATGATGAGATAAGTAAGATTATTTTGAGAATGAATGAATGGATGAAATACATTCAGAATTATTATCATTCTTTTTCTCTTTGTACTTTGTAAACACTTTATGTTTGAAGAGTTTTTTGAAGTGGATCATAAGTTCTCAAATGTCCAGGGACGTATTTACTGAGTTTGATTTAGGGCTATATAAGGATTGATTGATTGATTGATTGATTATAACCATAATACATAAAACAACTAAGAAGATTTTATGATGCTTAAAAATATTGATGTAATAATAGTAGTATTGACTAGATACTCTTCTGTACTTGGTATCATTATAGTGGATGTTAGATGTAGAGCCACCAATAGCATGAGTTTACATTGTGAATCCAAAATACTGAAATTCCACGACCTACTGAATTTGCAAACAGCTCAAATTATACACAAAGCAAACTATAACCTGCTACCCAAGACTATACAACAATTATTCTCCCCAAAAAAGAGGAGAAATATAATCTTAGAGAAAAATGAAATTTAAAACATTTGTACGCACGTACAACACTTGGGACCTTCAGTATATCGGTTTGTGGAATTAAATTATGGAATGGATTAAGCAAAGAAATAAAAAAAAAGCACCATTATGATCCACTTCAAGAAACTCTTCAAACTTAAAAGTGTCTAAAAAGTACATGTCAGGCTTTCCCCTGACAGTTTGTCTATGTTTTAGTTGTATCCTCTGCATTTGTATGTTTCCTCTGTGTTTAGTATCTACTGTCTTTAGTTCCTGTCTAGTGCTCTTATTTTGTCAGCTTCCTGTCTTGTTCCCTGAGTGCTGTGTTCCTCCTCAGCTGCGGCTGATTGGCACCTGGCCACACCTGTTGCCAATCAGCCTGCTCCTATTTGTACCTGCTTTGTCTTGTGTCAGTTGCTGGATCATTGTATTGTCGTTGCCACATATCACTCTTGTCGTGCTACCTGTCGTGTCGTTTTGTTACAGCTACTACCTGTCATGCTACATTTTGTCCTGGTGGTCGTAGCGGTAAGCTGTTTCTGTTAGCATTACTTGTTTCCAGTTTTTCTGTTTGCTATCCACTAGCTTCCATGCTAAAGTTCCTTTTTGTTTTCTAGCTTCCAGTGCTAGCTCCCTTAGTTTGTTTTTCCGCCCAGGTGCGTGCTTATTGTTTGTTCTTGTTTAGTTTTAATAAATCTTGTTTTTATATTCTATGCCTGCCTCCGTCTCTGCATCTTGGGGTTCGTCTACAACAAATACCTCTGACAGTACAAAGAAGAAGAACCATTATAAACATTCTGAATGTATTTCATCCATCTATTCATTTGCTAGATAATCTTACTCATCTCACCATATGAAATATAACTTACTTCACCAATGATTATTTATCTATTTTTATTGTTATAACTTATGGAGTATATTGTGAATAAATAGAGAACAGGAAGTGAACCTTTTTTTTTTTAGCAACTGCTATATAAAGGAAAAGAGGTAATATTGAATAAGCTCTGCTTCTTCCTACTCCTTTTCAAACATGTTAAATAGAAAAACTGGAAATTGTGATGTATCACGTTGTGTGCATGCATGTTCCAAATAAACTCAAACTCATAGTAATATACTATGATTTATTTAAGGATGTGTAGCAAAGCGGTTTTTTTTGTTTTTCCTTTTTTAACAAAAGTTTCCTTTGTGAAGTGAAGTGCACGTAGACTGAGTTGGCTCATCAAGATAAAGACAGATTAGATGCGGGCTCTTGTCCAAAGTCAGGACTTTTTTTTTCCGTTTCTGATGTCATGAAAACGCGGAGGTTCTAACCAGAACGTTTTAGCACCCCTTCTCTTAAAAGTACAGCAAACAAGCCAGGGAAAACAAATATTTTTCCCACGTTTGGCTCTCATAAAC